>NC_133770.1:190514215-190522067 GCF_003597395.2 Chelonoidis abingdonii
TCCGGCCCTTTTCGAGCCGTTAGCAATCTTGCTCCTTCTGTGCTGTCCTGGAAAACCACTTTCTGTGGCCATCACATCGAAGATGAGTTTCTGAGCTTCGGGCTCTCACGGGGGACCCTCCGTATATGTTGTTCCACAGGACATGGTGCAGTTGCAACCAATCCAGCCTTTCTTCCCCAAGGTGTATGGGCCTTCATGTTAGCAGGAGATCTTCTTCGGGTTTTCCCGAGCCAATTCATCGCGAGGGAGAACAATTGACTCTAGACGCCGTAGAGCACTCGCTTTTTATAATCGCGTGGAAAGCTTCTCATAGACTATGACTCATAGGTAGAAGGGACCATATGATCATCTAGTCTGACTCCTGCACGGCAGGCCACAAAACCTACCATACTTTTAACAAGTAAACTTAACCATGACCTGAGTTTTGAAATCCTCAAAATTGTGATTTGAAGCCCTCTAGCTGAAGAGAATCCCCTAGCAAGCGACCCATTGCCCCACGCTGCAGAGGAAGGCGAAAACCTCCAGGGCTTGCAATCCCCCTGGAGGAAATTCTTTCGCCCACAAATATGGCGATCAGCTAACCTGGCATGTGGGCAGCATACCGCCAGAACCAAGAAAGAATCTCTGCCAGTAACCAGTTCCGATCCCAATCCAAATCCCTCACAGACATTGGAGCAGCTTTTCTGCGATAATCCAAGATCAAATTGCCCAAAATAAATATTAAACTGGGTGTCCATCATAACATCACCTCCATAAACTTATAGCTTAACTCTAAAGCAGATAAGTCTTTTGCCCCCACTACTTCCCTCGGAAGGCTGTTCAGAATTCACTCCCTAATGTTGAAACTTCGTCATTTCAAGTCTAAACTTCTAATATCCAGTTTGTACCCATTCGTCTCGTGCCTACATTAGTATTTACTAAGCTTAAATAATTCTCTCCTCCCTAGTATAATCCCCTGAATATTATAGCAGAGCAAGCATTTCCCTCGGAGCCTTCTTTTGGCAGGCAAACAGCCAAGCTCTTTGATGTCTCCTTTCATAAGGCAGATTTTCCCTTCCTCGGATCATCTAGTACCCGTCTTGAACCTGTTCGTTTGAATTCATCTTCTTAAACTGGGACACACAGACTGCAAAATATTCCAGGTGGGGTCTCACCAGCGCGTATATAACGGCACTAACACTCCTTCTTCCTTTTGGAATCCCTTGCTGATGCACCTAAAACGCATTTGCTTTTTTACAGCCATTCAAATGGGCGTTCATAGCTCTCTGCTATCACCCAATACCCAAGGTCCTTCTCCTCCTCCGTCGCTTGCACTGATTGCGTCCCACATATCTCAAAATTCTTCTTAATTAATCCTAAGTGCATGACCTGGCCTTTTCACCCTTTAATTTTCATGCCTATTACTATTACTCCAGTTTCAAGGTGGTCAGCCTTTCCTGAATAGTATCCGGGTCCTTCTCGTTTAGCATACCCAGTGTCATCCGCAAACTTTTATTAGCACATTCCTGCTCTTGTGCCAAGGTCAGTAACAAAGGTTATAAGATCGGTCAAACGATCTTGAGGGACTCCCTAGTACTCCTTCAGCTGACAATTCACCGCTTCAGTACGACCCGTGGAGTCTCCTTAACAAGCTTCCTTACACTTAAAAAATTTATATTCTCCCATCTTTTCGATTTAACTAACAGTTCCCCATGCGGACCGGTCAACGCCTTACTGAAATGAGGTAATTAGATCTACCGCATTTCTTTTGTCTAAGTAATCCGTCACCTTCTCAAGAAGGAGACAGGTTGGTTTGGCACGACCTACGTTTAGTCAAATCATGTGGCAGTTTTTCCAATGTACCATTCACCTCATGATCCTTATACTTTTCCCTTAATTTTTTCCAAGAACTTCACACTGCAGACGTCAAGCTAACAGGCCTATAATTCCCCATCACTTTATTCCTTTCTTAAAAATAGGAAACTACGTGCAAATTTCGCAGTCGTAGGCACACCCCGAGTTTACGACTCGTTAAATTCTCGCTACGGGCTCGAGTTTCACGCGCCAGTTTACTTTAATTATCCTCGATGAGGGGATTTGTCGGGCATCCGATTTTGTCATTAAGCTGTTTCAAGTTTGGCTCTTCAAGATGCGGTAATTATCACCTCATATCCACATTCCGTTTATCATCCCTCCATCATCCTAAACTGCCTATAGTCTTATTAAGACCGAGAAAGTAACTTATTTAATATTGGGCGCTGCCTAGGTTATCCTTAACCTCTGATTCATCCTCAGTGTATAAGCGGCCCCACTTCTTCTTTCTTTGTTTTCTTCTATTTTGTGGCTGTAGAACTTTTTCTAGCTGCAGTGCTCCAATGCAAAAGGGAGCTGTGGTAATTAAGTTAGTATCTGCACTTTCTAAAATAGTGCTGAGTTGCAACAAAGAGAGACCCTTTATTTTTCCTCTCTGTCTCTCAGTGAATTCAGATGCAGGCACTAACCTCTGACCCTTCTCAGCTCTCCCCAGCTGCAGCTGTTATTTTTCTCTCTGTGTGCCTTTAGGTGCTGATAGACTGAGTAAGATTCATTAAATTTTTGTGCTTAACTTTCTTTGTAAGCTAGTGCTGGAGCAAATTTCTACTCAGTACCTGACGCTTTAAAAAAAATCTGAGTATTTATTTGGGTAGATAGAAAAGCAGGCAAGAAAATATAGACTGGATGGAAAATTCAGCAGGGTGGATGGCTGTGAAATAGCTCCGATTTTAAAACAAAAGCTTCTGCCTGAAAATTTTCATATCTCAGCAAGATGCATTATTATAAAATACATATAAAGATAATAGAACGAACACAATGGGAAATCTCTTTCATATTCCAATACAGTCATTAGAGAAATAGGGCCATGGAAGGTAATAAAATTGAGCACCTTGAGGTAAGCATGTAAATGACATGCTAATGTATGCAAATTAACATACTATGTTCAGTGTCCATAAAAACTACTAAATACAGCTAATTAAAGATAGGTAAGTTGCTGCATTTTATACTTCATAGAGTTTGAGGGAGGTAGTATACTATCATAATTGCACAATGTTTGCCTTGGGGAATGCATCAAATGTTCGATTTTTTTTCCCTAGCAGTTTTGTCTATTTCAATGGAAGTAATCACCTTTTCACTTCCTCACTAAAGGTCTGAATCTGAGTGAGGGTTATGAAAATAGAAACAAAATAAAATTACAGCCAGTACAGTAATTCTGCAAATATTTAGTACTGAAATTAGCTTTTACTCCTGTGAATATGCTTCTCAGCAAAAAAACTTAAATAAATGCTTAACTTCAGTGGGACTTATGCAAGCGCTTAATATTAAGTACATGCTTGAGTGTTTTGCTGAATCAGGGCATATATCCAGTACTAACTGTTTGCAGAATTGTGTGCATATTGATTAGGAGTCAAAACCAGCTTGCCTTGCTCATGAAGGCAATTTGACTCTTTTTGTGAGTTAAGCAAATGAGTTTTGACCCTATACACTACTTGAACATGATCAGATCAGCTGCCTTAAGAAATGGGCATCAAATCTGATGAATGCACACCCTTAAACTTGTTGTTGCAGTCACAAATAGCTCAATTAACTTGTTTTCAATGCAGTAATGGGCTTTTGGGGGTGAGGAGTTTACTGTAGAAAAAGATGGGCCCCAATTTTTAAATGGCCAACCTCTGCATGGTGCAGTACCTGAGGAGGGACAAAAAAGACTATATCTGTCTGACCCCGGTGGCAGCTACAGGATGATTCAACCTCTGATACAAATTAGAGCAGCCCCAAAGCTGCTCTAATTTGCTCCCAGCTACCCACATCCTCAAGGGGCTGTTCTAGTGACTGGGGATTACCAGAGTGCAATGGTGTTCTGAACGTGCTCCTGTTACACAGTCAGGTTCCTGATGTAGCTACGACCTCAAGTCTGTCAAGCAGAATGATGGAAAGCCGGACAAGTCAGCTTTACAGCACCGGAGGATTCTCCCATGCTGAAGGCTTTGTAGCCCTTTGAGGCCATAAACATGGGGCCAGGATCTGGTTCAGGGGTTTTAATATTTTAATGCTAAATACTTTGTTAAGTATTAATGTTATGAATTGTAATATATGTTTCTGTGGTACATTTGGAGTCTGCCACACCAGAATTTCTGGCCTGTTCTCCAGCTGTTGAGTACTTGAAAGTCTGATCAAGTCAGAACCTCTGAGATAATGTGAAAAGCTCCACATCCCCTTGCTGTCATTTGCACTAATGGGTTCTCCTTCAAATTACTTCAGGCTGATCTTCCCTATTTTTTAAGCTATGCGCTACTCTCCCAAGACAGATTGAGTACCCGTCTGTTGCTGTTTTGTCTTCAAGGTCCTACTTTGTTTTATGCGGGATTTGGGAGCCTTTGAAACAGTTATGTTATAGCTGCAGATTAACCCACATTTTAAAAAGAAGTCTCTCTCATTCCTGCTAGAGAATGTGGTTTATGCAAGCCATTATTTACTCTTATAAGCACTGACGCACCACAGTGATGGATGTGTTGTACAGACGTGGTGAGTAGAAAGGGGCTCATTACAGTTTGCCTGATGCTTTGCTTTGCTATCAGTGATGGTTTATGCCTCCAATTCAGCAAAACATCTAAGCACATGCATAATTTGCCCCTGTCCAGTAAAGCAGTTCAGCATGTGCTTAAGTCCCGTTGAAAAAAAATAAGCCCAATATTAAGCACATGCTTAAATGATTTGCTGAATTGGAATGGACTGCTGAATCAGGGCTACTAGAGGGAAAAAAAGAGTGGGTATTCTTGAGGCAGAAGAGATGGGTTGACAGAAAAGAGATTGTGAACAGCAAAGAACCCAGGAGGGCAATAAGAAAAATTGGGGTGCAGAGGTGACAAAGAACGATATCAACAGATAAGGGACCCATCGGGGTAAGCAACATACTAAAAAAGAGTGAGAATAATGGAGGGAGAGAAAATATGGAGAAATGTACAAAACATTTTAACAAGCTGAGAAAAAATATTGAAGGAAAGAAGAGAGACCTGTAGCAAAATGTATAGAATGACAAAAAAGGGGTGTGTGTGGGGGGGAGGAGGCTAAGGGAGGACAATATAATAAAAATAGGGGTTATAGAAATGTTAATTGTATTTTGTTTCAAGTTCTCTCTTACTTTTACATGTGCTATGTCCCACCTACCAAAAAAAATCACTTGCAAATCCAGATGCTGCCCCCAGTTGCACGCATGCAATACCACATTTCAGCACTTTCTCTGATTAGGAAGTTTCTGAGACATGTTCAGAAGCATCATATTGTGTGCGTTAATCATTAGAGCAGGGATGCAAATACTCTTCAGATTCCAGATGCAGAGCCATGTTTTCAATTGCTGTGATCTGGAGTACCAGTGTAAATCCACAAACAGTATCTTGCAGGCTAGCAAGTGTTATGCAGAGACTCCAAAATTACCCTGCTGCTGCTTGGCTGCTTGCCCTTCTCAGTGCTAAGCTGACATACCCAAAATCAGTGCCTGTCAGAGACAGCACTGTTTTCAGAACTGCTGATTCAGCATGTGATTGGCGTGGAGGGGAGCTGATGTAACTTAGCTGCAGCAATAAGAGGCTTTTAACAACATGCATACTGTATTTTGATAAGAAAGGGAAGAGCAGGAGACAGGAGTAGAAGGAGTTTATTGTAACCCCTTTTGATAAAATATTTCAGCATTGGGGTATCCCCTGAAAGATTCATTCTTACCAGACCTCCACAGGGCTCTCTTTATCACAGGTAGTCTTGAATAAGAACACCCTCCCTCCCTCCCCCTTTTCCCTCTCACTCTCTCATGTTGAACTGATACCTTGAGACGCTCCAGAAGTCCCTAGCAAGGTTGCGACCAGTCTACACTACAGAATAAATTCAAATTAGCTTAAACCGATTTTATAAAACAGGTATTATAAAGTCGATTGTGCGCGTCCACACTAGGCACATTAATTCGGTGGTGTGCGTCCATGGTCTGAGGCTAGCGTCAATTTCTGGAGTGGTGCACTGTGGGTAGCTTCTGTAAAATAATGAGGCCAATAACCATTCCCAAGTTCGGTGATTCCCAAGTCTTACCTAGCCGGTGGGTTCGGATTTAGGTGGATGTGAATTGGTTTTGAAGTTGTAATACTGATGGAGTCAAAGGCTTGACGTCATCTCCTGACTGCTGAACGGTGTGTTTAGGCATAGAGAGGCGAAGGTATGGACGAGACCAGGTAGCTGCGTGACATATACTCTGGATGGCACGTGAGTGAGGAGGCAGCAGATGAAGCGTCGGGCCCTTGTAGAGTGTGCAGTGACGTGGCTCGATGTGAGGACATGAGCAAGTCAGTTAAAATGCGGATGCACGAATGTCACCCAGCGATGAAATCCTTTGGTGAGAAACGGGCTAGCCGCTTCATATGTGTGTGAGCGGCGACAAGAGTTGGCGGTGTTCTGCGGAAGGGCTTGTCCCTTGAGTATAAAAAGCAGAGAGTGCTCTACTGGGACATCTAGGGATAGCACATTTTGCGTTCCTGTGCAAACTGAATGTGACTTCCAGGCAAGAAAACCAGGTAGGAAGATCTCCTGGCTCAACATGGAGGCCAATACCCTTTGGGGGGAGAAGCCGGCATGTGTCGCAAACTGCACCTTGTCCTGTAGTGAACATGAGTACTATGGAGGGTCGCCATGAGCAGCCCAGAAGCTCAGAAATCATCTTGCCAATGTTTGATGGCCACCAGAGGAACAGCCGGTTTTCCAGGAGGTACAGAAGGGCAAGTTGCTAACGGCTCGATGGGGACCATGAAGTCTGTACGAACCAGTGTTGCAGTCGGTCCCAGTTGGGGCGGGCCGTCGTACCTGGTGTGTGGGTTATTAGGCATCAAGCCTTGAGGAATCGCAGATACCATAGGATAGGAAAAAAACACTGAGGGCCATTTCCCTGGGTGGAAGTTAGAGACATTCCCAAGTTCGGTGATTCCCAAGTCTTACCTAGCCGGTGGGTTCGGATTTAGGTGGATGTGAATTGGTTTTGAAGTTGTAATACTGATGGAGTCAAAGGCTTGACGTCATCTCCTGACTGCTGAACGGTGTGTTTAGGCATAGAGAGGCGAAGGTATGGACGAGACCAGGTAGCTGCGTGACATATACTCTGGATGGCACGTGAGTGAGGAGGCAGCAGATGAAGCGTCGGGCCCTTGTAGAGTGTGCAGTGACGTGGCTCGATGTGAGGACATGAGCAAGTCAGTTAAAATGCGGATGCACGAATGTCACCCAGCGATGAAATCCTTTGGTGAGAAACGGGCTAGCCGCTTCATATGTGTGTGAGCGGCGACAAGAGTTGGCGGTGTTCTGCGGAAGGGCTTGTCCCTTGAGTATAAAAAGCAGAGAGTGCTCTACTGGGACATCTAGGGATAGCACATTTTGCGTTCCTGTGCAAACTGAATGTGACTTCCAGGCAAGAAAACCAGGTAGGAAGATCTCCTGGCTCAACATGGAGGCCAATACCCTTTGGGGGGAGAAGCCGGCATGTGTCGCAAACTGCACCTTGTCCTGTAGTGAACATGAGTACTATGGAGGGTCGCCATGAGCAGCCCAGAAGCTCAGAAATCATCTTGCCAATGTTTGATGGCCACCAGAGGAACAGCCGGTTTTCCAGGAGGTACAGAAGGGCAAGTTGCTAACGGCTCGATGGGGACCATGAAGTCTGTACGAACCAGTGTTGCAGTCGGTCCCAGTTGGGGCGGGCCGTCGTACCTGGTGTGTGGGTTATTAGGCATCAAGCCTTGAGGAATCGCAGATACCATAGGATAGGAAAAAAACACTGAGGGCCATTTCCCTGGGTGGAAGTTAGAGA
>NC_133770.1:190528201-190669821 GCF_003597395.2 Chelonoidis abingdonii
AACTGGAATGGATATGAGCAAGCACTCGAAGAAGAAAAGACGGTTACTCACCTTTGTAACTGTTGTTCTTCGAGATGTGTTGCTCATATCCATTCCAAACCCGCCCTCCTTCCCCACTGTTGGAGTAGCCGGCAAGAAGGAACTGAGGAGCGGTTGGGTCGGCAGGGGTATATATCTGGCGCCGTGGTGGCGCCACTCCAGGGGGCAAGCTAGCCGACCCAGCCGACCCACCGAGTGTTGCTAGGGTAAAAATCTTCCGACGAACGTGTACGCAGCACGCGCACACCTAACTGGAATGGATATGAGCAACACATCTCGAAGAACAACAGTTACAAAGGTGAGTAACTGTCTTTTTTCCAACATGGCCTAATTATTCTCCGGCTAATTGAATGTGGATTCAAATGGAGTCCTATCTATATACTGTATCACCAAGGATATTTTGTGATACTCGTCATCTTAATATCTATGTACCTTCCAAGTTATTAAAAATAAAAATGTTAACAGTCTTTTTTTCTTCCTTCCACGCCTGCAGACTTTGATTCGTTTTGTGTGTGGAAAGCCAAGTATAAAAAATGCACATGAGCTCCAAAATCTAGGTCCAGTTCCTGCAAGTGTTTTGCCTTGCTCTCAAGCCTACTCCTATTGATCACCAGTTTCCACTGTTAAGGGAGACCATAGTTGCAATGGGAAAGGTAATCTCTCTACCAGTTAGTTCCAAGCTCATGGGGATCTTTGGTATCAGGGCAAAGATCTACAGCTTGATTCCCTTCAGCTTTGGACAGTGAATTACACTTGGGGAAAGGGAGCATAACACACTACCATGTCAGAGCAGTGGTAGCGTTTTATACTCACACTGCTTTAACCTAGCACAAGTATGAATGATTGCAAGGCAGTGGAGCCTCAGTCCTCTAATCTAATCTAGGCATAGAGTTCCTCATCCCTCTGGCACCTGGGTGTGTGTCCTGCATGCTACTGCATTTGAGGTGCTTGAGGCAGGAGCTTGACCACGTGCACCAAAATGAAAAAATGGTTCCCTCTGGCAAAGTCATTAGAAGTTGTGCCAAGCTTGTCTCAGCTGGAAGTGGCTCTTTCCATATCTTACAGTTTCATTGAATTGTTTTCTCTTCCAAGGGCTATAAAATATCTGGGACAGCAGGTATAATAGAAAATCTGACGAAGAGTGTATTCACCCGCGAAAGCTCATGCTCCAAAACGTCTGTTAGTCTATAAGGTGCCACAAGATTCTTTGCTGCTCAAATGATAATGTCTATCCTTTGTTAAAATGAGCTCTGCACCCTATTGTTCATTTCAGGTACTGGTTCAAGTTGCCAAAGATTTACTCCACAGAAATTGCTACTGGAAAAAAATAAAATCAAACTATAACTCAAAACAAGCATCCATGACACACTGAAATTTCATTAAACTGCTGAGCACTCAGCTGGTGCTATATAGGTCTCTTAAGTGTGAAAGGATAGAAGATTTAATGCAGTCATCTTATCTGCCTTGAGTTTGACTAGGTCACTTTAAACATCAGTTTTTGTCATTCTGATTTCTCTTGTGGTCATTATTTTAGCCCTCTGTTTCCCATCTGATATTGAACTCTAGTGATATGGATGCAGAAGCAGCAAACAACATGCTAGAGAAAGAGAAAAGGCTGTTTTTACTGCTTTTAGCAATGTGACCTTAGGTATTGATTTATAGCCTGCTGCAGTGCTCCAATGCAAAAGGGAGCTGTGGTAATTAAGTTAGTATCTGCACTTTCTAAAATAGTGCTGAGTTGCAACAAAGAGAGACCCTTTATTTTTCCTCTCTGTCTCTCAGTGAATTCAGATGCAGGCACTAACCTCTGACCCTTCTCAGCTCTCCCCAGCTGCAGCTGTTATTTTTCTCTCTGTGTGCCTTTAGGTGCTGATAGACTGAGTAAGATTCATTAAATTTTTGTGCTTAACTTTCTTTGTAAGCTAGTGCTGGAGCAAATTTCTACTCAGTACCTGACGCTTTAAAAAAAATCTGAGTATTTATTTGGGTAGATAGAAAAGCAGGCAAGAAAATATAGACTGGATGGAAAATTCAGCAGGGTGGATGGCTGTGAAATAGCTCCGATTTTAAAACAAAAGCTTCTGCCTGAAAATTTTCATATCTCAGCAAGATGCATTATTATAAAATACATATAAAGATAATAGAACGAACACAATGGGAAATCTCTTTCATATTCCAATACAGTCATTAGAGAAATAGGGCCATGGAAGGTAATAAAATTGAGCACCTTGAGGTAAGCATGTAAATGACATGCTAATGTATGCAAATTAACATACTATGTTCAGTGTCCATAAAAACTACTAAATACAGCTAATTAAAGATAGGTAAGTTGCTGCATTTTATACTTCATAGAGTTTGAGGGAGGTAGTATACTATCATAATTGCACAATGTTTGCCTTGGGGAATGCATCAAATGTTCGATTTTTTTTCCCTAGCAGTTTTGTCTATTTCAATGGAAGTAATCACCTTTTCACTTCCTCACTAAAGGTCTGAATCTGAGTGAGGGTTATGAAAATAGAAACAAAATAAAATTACAGCCAGTACAGTAATTCTGCAAATATTTAGTACTGAAATTAGCTTTTACTCCTGTGAATATGCTTCTCAGCAAAAAAACTTAAATAAATGCTTAACTTCAGTGGGACTTATGCAAGCGCTTAATATTAAGTACATGCTTGAGTGTTTTGCTGAATCAGGGCATATATCCAGTACTAACTGTTTGCAGAATTGTGTGCATATTGATTAGGAGTCAAAACCAGCTTGCCTTGCTCATGAAGGCAATTTGACTCTTTTTGTGAGTTAAGCAAATGAGTTTTGACCCTATACACTACTTGAACATGATCAGATCAGCTGCCTTAAGAAATGGGCATCAAATCTGATGAATGCACACCCTTAAACTTGTTGTTGCAGTCACAAATAGCTCAATTAACTTGTTTTCAATGCAGTAATGGGCTTTTGGGGGTGAGGAGTTTACTGTAGAAAAAGATGGGCCCCAATTTTTAAATGGCCAACCTCTGCATGGTGCAGTACCTGAGGAGGGACAAAAAAGACTATATCTGTCTGACCCCAGTGGCAGCTACAGGATGATTCAACCTCTGATACAAATTAGAGCAGCCCCAAAGCTGCTCTAATTTGCTCCCAGCTACCCACATCCTCAAGGGGCTGTTCTAGTGACTGGGGATTACCAGAGTGCAATGGTGTTCTGAACGTGCTCCTGTTACACAGTCAGGTTCCTGATGTAGCTACGACCTCAAGTCTGTCAAGCAGAATGATGGAAAGCCGGACAAGTCAGCTTTACAGCACCGGAGGATTCTCCCATGCTGAAGGCTTTGTAGCCCTTTGAGGCCATAAACATGGGGCCAGGATCTGGTTCAGGGGTTTTAATATTTTAATGCTAAATACTTTGTTAAGTATTAATGTTATGAATTGTAATATATGTTTCTGTGGTACATTTGGAGTCTGCCACACCAGAATTTCTGGCCTGTTCTCCAGCTGTTGAGTACTTGAAAGTCTGATCAAGTCAGAACCTCTGAGATAATGTGAAAAGCTCCACATCCCCTTGCTGTCATTT
The DNA here is from genome assembly GCF_003597395.2 of Chelonoidis abingdonii. NCBI lineage: Eukaryota > Metazoa > Chordata > Testudines > Testudinidae > Chelonoidis > Chelonoidis abingdonii. The sequence goes on from NC_133770.1 coordinate 190,531,809, forward strand.
GCACTAATGGGTTCTCCTTCAAATTACTTCAGGCTGATCTTCCCTATTTTTTAAGCTATGCGCTACTCTCCCAAGACAGATTGAGTACCCGTCTGTTGCTGTTTTGTCTTCAAGGTCCTACTTTGTTTTATGCGGGATTTGGGAGCCTTTGAAACAGTTATGTTATAGCTGCAGATTAACCCACATTTTAAAAAGAAGCCTCTCTCATTCCTGCTAGAGAATGTGGTTTATGCAAGCCATTATTTACTCTTATAAGCACTGACGCACCACAGTGATGGATGTGGTGTACAGACGTGGTGAGTAGAAAGGGGCTCATTACAGTTTGCCTGATGCTTTGCTTTGCTATCAGTGATGGTTTATGCCTCCAATTCAGCAAAACATCTAAGCACATGCATAATTTGCCCCTGTCCAGTAAAGCAGTTCAGCATGTGCTTAAGTCCCGTTGAAAAAAAATAAGCCCAATATTAAGCACATGCTTAAATGATTTGCTGAATCGGAATGGACTGCTGAATCAGGGCTACTAGAGGGAAAAAAAGAGTGGGTATTCTTGAGGCAGAAGAGATGGGTTGACAGAAAAGAGATTGTGAACAGCAAAGAACCCAGGAGGGCAATAAGAAAAATTGGGGTGCAGAGGTGACAAAGAACGATATCAACAGATAAGGGACCCATCGGGGTAAGCAACATACTAAAAAAGAGTGAGAATAATGGAGGGAGAGAAAATATGGAGAAATGTACAAAACATTTTAACAAGCTGAGAAAAAATATTGAAGGAAAGAAGAGAGACCTGTAGCAAAATGTATAGAATGACAAAAAAGGGGTGTGTGTGGGGGGGAGGAGGCTAAGGGAGGACAATATAATAAAAATAGGGGTTATAGAAATGTTAATTGTATTTTGTTTCAAGTTCTCTCTTACTTTTACATGTGCTATGTCCCACCTACCAAAAAAAATCACTTGCAAATCCAGATGCTGCCCCCAGTTGCACGCATGCAATACCACATTTCAGCACTTTCTCTGATTAGGAAGTTTCTGAGACATGTTCAGAAGCATCATATTGTGTGCGTTAATCATTAGAGCAGGGATGCAAATACTCTTCAGATTCCAGATGCAGAGCCATGTTTTCAATTGCTGTGATCTGGAGTACCAGTGTAAATCCACAAACAGTATCTTGCAGGCTAGCAAGTGTTATGCAGAGACTCCAAAATTACCCTGCTGCTGCTTGGCTGCTTGCCCTTCTCAGTGCTAAGCTGACATACCCAAAATCAGTGCCTGTCAGAGACAGCACTGTTTTCAGAACTGCTGATTCAGCATGTGATTGGCGTGGAGGGGAGCTGATGTAACTTAGCTGCAGCAATAAGAGGCTTTTAACAACATGCATACTGTATTTTGATAAGAAAGGGAAGAGCAGGAGACAGGAGTAGAAGGAGTTTATTGTAACCCCTTTTGATAAAATATTTCAGCATTGGGGTATCCCCTGAAAGATTCATTCTTACCAGACCTCCACAGGGCTCTCTTTATCACAGGTAGTCTTGAATAAGAACACCCTCCCTCCCTCCCCCTTTTCCCTCTCACTCTCTCATGTTGAACTGATACCTTGAGACGCTCCAGAAGTCCCTAGCAAGGTTGCGACCAGTCTACACTACAGAATAAATTCAAATTAGCTTAAACCGATTTTATAAAACAGGTATTATAAAGTCGATTGTGCGCGTCCACACTAGGCACATTAATTCGGTGGTGTGCGTCCATGGTCTGAGGCTAGCGTCAATTTCTGGAGTGGTGCACTGTGGGTAGCTTCTGTAAAATAATGAGGCCAATAACGTCGATTTGCGTCCACACTAACCCTAATCCGATATAGTAATATCGATTTTAGCGTTACTCCTCTCGTTTTGTAGGAGTACAGAAATCGATTTAAAGAGCCCTTTAAATCGATATAAAGAGCAGTGTAGTGTGGATGGGTGCAGCGTTAAATCGATTTAACGCTGTTAAAATTGGTTTAACAGCGTAGTGTAGACCAGGCCTTAGTATGAGACCCCCTGCATACAGCTGATAGCTTGGATTGACCACTGTAGCTCTAGAACTGACAGGCCCCTTATCTGCTGGGTCACTCGCTTGAGGATTCTCTGCAGCTTGAGATCTTTAAACCACGATTTGATTTCAATAGCTCAGATATACATTAGGGGATTGTTACAGAAGTGGGTCGGTGAGATTCTGTGGCTTGCATTGTGCAGGAGGTCAGACTAGATGATCATAATGGTCCCTTTTGACCTTAAAGTCTATGAGTCTTCTGACCTTTGGTGTAGTGCAAGAAAGAAGGTGGGATGGTTGGGCAAAAGAAAACTAAAATGTCCTCTTGCAAAACAGAGATTTCTGCAAATGTAAAAGGTATCTAAAGGGTGTGGTGCTACTTCCTTTCAAGGGAGGAGGATCTTATTCCTTTCAAGGGAGGAGGAGAGAGTGAGCTAGAGAGAATTCTGCTTTTGGCAGAGGGCAACTGGCTGCTTTATGACTTTGCCTTGATGTATGTTTAAAAAACATCCTAGAGTCTGGCACAAGGAGGATTTTTCCCACTCGTGTTACTTCTAAACATTCTTCAAAAGCTTCAGTAGAATATAGTGTATTTGTTTGATCAGGCAAACATATTCAGCGCTGAAGCTCATGGGTAATACCTACCTCTGACCATATTCAGCCAATTTTTTTACTTCTAATTTAAATTCAATTTTGCTGTAATCTGTGTAGAATAGAGAGCGATGTCTCAAGCTTTATTGCTTCTCTTGAATCAAATTGACTCCCTCCAGGCAGCTGCAGAGGCAGGGGGCAATGTTATCAAACTGGATTCCTCAACTAAATATAAATATGGTCAAAAGTTTGAATATATTTACTGTGTACACACTAGTCTCAGATAGAGTCAGCAAAAGAGTTGCAAAAAAGTCGGAGCTTGAGTTTATTTCAGATAAACATTCAAAAGTTTGCATGCTTGTCTCAACCTTGTCTGAGCTATCCAAACTTCCTGAGGCTTCAGCATTTTGCTGGAGATTTCACAAGCACTGTATGGGCTTTCTTGTGAGATTGCTGTTTTCATTCAGCCTTCAAATACCATCAGAACAGCCCTTTACACAGTATTTAGACATTGATGATCCCAGTTGTACCCTAGAAATGCAGACACATGGATTTATTCTACATTAGTATTTTTTGAATAAGGGCCTAAAAGTATTTAAACAAACATTGATTTAGACTCAGAAAGCTTGAATCCAGAGGAGATGTTCAAAGTTCAGGTGTTTGGGTCCAGAATTTTCATTTGGGACAATATTTAATTCACATCTTTTAGGTTAGTAATTCTGTAGTACTTCTAAATGGGGCTATCCATGAAGACCACATAGAAACTTTAGCAACTGCAAAATGCAGCACTCACTTATTTTGCAGTTTCAGTCCTGTGGCTCATACATCAACTGTTTTGTGCAGACCTCACTAGTTTCCATCTGTCAAGGTACAATTTTAGGTTTGAATCTATTGTTTTTTAAATCCTGAATATGAGACACTAATTCTTTCTGTGTGCACCATCCCACCAATTGAGATCAACTCGAATGCTGCTGTTAAAAATCCTGGATATGATTGTAAGTGGACTAAAGTTAGGGCATTCTCAGTGGATTGAAAACGGAACTGACTTTCCCTGTTAGTGTGACAGAGGCCGAAATTGTTGGGATTTAGGGAATGATGTAAGGTTCATCTTTTTTACTTTTTTTGTGTTATGGCTGACTGAGTTTACTGTATTGGGGACAGACAGTTTATTTAATTGTGACAGTCAGTTGTTCTTTGCAATTATTGTGACTCAAATCTCTTGATGCTAGCTGGCAGAAGGCATAATGGATACTTAGTATTTTACAGAGATCTCTGGGGTCAGGTATCTACATAATATGTGCCAAAGGCAGATAGGCTCTCTACTGAAAGCCAGTAGCTTACTGGTCATCATAGTCATAGTGAAATGTATGGATGGATGATATTTAAGGAGTTATATATCTATACTGAAAACTATGTTTTTAAGGTATATAAGTTTAGACAGCTCACCAGAAGGTGCTAAACAGGTTCTTTTTAGGTAGGAGGTAGTAAAAGTGTCTCTCTCTGGGTGGTCATTGTGTATTTTGTGTCTTACGGTATAAAACTGAACCTACACTAGAAAATTAGGTCGGTTCCATTACGTTGGGGGGTGAGTGGCATTGTTAAGCTGACCTAACTCCTTGTGCAGACAGCACTAGGTTGATGGAAGAATTCTTCCATTGACTTAGCTACCTCTTCTTCAGGAGGTGGATTAACTACACTGACGTAGTAGTGTCTACACCGTTGGCATAGGTAATGTCTACACTAAAGCAGCTGTGCTGCTATAGCCCTTTAAATATAGACATACCCTCAGTCTATGTGCATTACTGAGCCTAATGCACATAAAGAAACTGTGAATTGACATAAGAGAAGCTCTACATAAGAATAGTGAGGGACTGTCCTTTTTACAAATAAAGACAATGGATTTGGGGGGCATATGAGGTGAACCTGGGATCTTTCACTGTGGAGACAAGCTCAGAGCATGGTCGGTTTCATGGAAAAGGGATCACAGCTTACCTGGCTGAAAAACACGTCAGTACTACTGTAAGACATGATAGTAACTAGTTAAGTAAGTCTAGGTTCTAAAATGCATATTATGGTTTTATTTTACATGTAACCATTTGTTTTCAGTGTTTCTATTTACTATTATTTAAATCTCTCCTCTTTGTTAAATAGCCTTTTGCTTGTTTTCACTATAAACATATATAAATGTTAAATGGAATGGTGATCTTGAGCTGAAACTGATATGCTTGTGAGTACTATTTATTTGGGAGCAGCTACCTTGTGAATTCTGTTTCTAGCGGATCTGGGGTTGGTCACTCCGGCGGGACGCTTGGAAGGCTTCGGGGGTTGCAGTGTGCCAATCACTAACATGGAGAGAGAGAAAGTGGGCCTGTGTAAGCGTTTTGGGAAATGATTATGTTGCCTGTGGCCAGTGGAATTGGGGAGCTGATTTCCAGCAGGCACAGCCAAGGAAGGCTTCCTTATGCTAAGTGTAGATGCTAGAGAGGTACCTCACAACCCTGGCAACTGCCAGGAAGCGTCACAATGATCTTTTGCTTAAGACCACCCTATTGATATAACATGAGAACTCCAACTAAGAACATAAAAATGGCCATACTGGGTCAGAACAAAGGTCCATCTCGCTCAGTATCCTGTCTTCTGACAGTGGCTAAAGCCAGGTGCCTCAGAGGGAATGAACTGAGCAGGTAATCATCAAGTGACCCATCCCCCATCACCCATTCCCAGCTCCTGGCAAACAGAGGTGAAAGACACCATCCCTGCCCATCCTGGCTAATAGCCATTGATGGACCTATCCTCCATGAATTTATCTAGTTCTTTTTTTAACCCTGTCATAGCCTTGGCCTTCACAGCATCCTCTGGCAAGGAGGTCCACAGGTTGACTGTATGTTGTGTGAAAAAATACTTCCTTTTCTTTGTTTTAAGCCTACTGCCTATTAATTTTATTTGGTGACCCTAGTTCCTGTGTCATGGGAATGAGTAAACAACATTTCCTTATTTACTTTCTCCACACCAGTCATGATTGTATAGACCTCTATAATATCCCCCTGTAACCGGGCATGACTCACCCCTGCGGTGCCTCCTGCTGGTCACTCCTGGGAATTAGCTCAAATTTGCAGCTGGAGCACCCTCTGCAGGCCGGTGATCCGCCTTCCGCTACTGGCCCCATGTCCCTCCCTGGACTCTGGTGCCCCTTTTATGTGGGGTTCTGGCCCCTGGCAGTAACCCCTTTCTCCTTAGGGTTTCCCCTCCCTAGGAACCCCCCACTCTATCCCCGCTTTGCCTCAGGGTCTTGGCAACTGCCCAGTCATTAGCTAGCCCCACGCCCTGGGGCAGACTGCAGTATTTGCCTCTCATCATGGGCAAAGGGGTTTGGACCTGCTGCCTTCGCCTACCCTGGGTTGCACCCTGCAACCCCAGTACCTCTTAACCTACTCCTAGGCCGCAGCCTGAGGCTTTCCAGGCAGGAGCTCCCCGGCTCCACTGCCTTCCCCAGCCCTGATTCACCCTAGGTACCTTGTCTGGTCCCTTGCAGCAGCCAGGCCCTTCTCCCTCTGAACACATTGAAAGACTTCCTTGGCTCCTGGCTTCTCTGCCATTTTATAAGGGCCTGTAGCTCAGTTTGGGGCATGGCCCCAGCTGCTGCCACTTCCCTCAATCAGCCCAGCCTAAAAGGCTGCTTTCTCCAGCCCCGGCCCCTTCCCTGGGTTGTTTTTAACCCCTTCAGGGCCGGACCAGGGATCCACCCTGCTACACTCCCCTTATTCATCTCTTTTCCAAGCTGAAAAGTCTGAATCTTTATTAGTCTCTCCTCATAGGGAATCTGTTCCATTCCCCCTAATCATTTTTGTTGCTCTTTTCTAAACCTTTTCCAATTCCAATAGATCTTTTTTTGAAATGGGGATACCACATCTGCATCCAGTATTTAGATATGGGTGTACCATGGATTTATACAGAGGAAAAATAATCTTTTCTGTCTTATTATCTATACCTTTCCTAATGATTTCTAACATTCTATTAGCTTTTTTGACTGCCGCGACACACTGAGTGGATGTTTTTAGAGAACGGTCCACAGACTCCAAGATCTCTTTCTTGAGTGGTAACAGCTAATTTAGATCCCATCATCATCTGCAGGAAGTTAGTCCCAGAGTACAGAACAGACTGGTGGAGTTCTGATAATAAAGACTCCCACTGATTTCTTAGGGAGCAAGATCAGAATTTAGAAGTCTGATCCTGCACCGTTAAAGTCAATGGGAGATTTGCCCAAAGCAGGATCAGGTTGATCTCTCTGTGTCTAGATTTACTCCCACATGCTACTGTGGTGTTAGGTACTGTTTTTACTCCACATGCACTCAGAGGCTCTGCAATGGGAGCATTATATACATTTCAAAGCAAAAAAAAAACCAAAAAAAAAAAACAACCACAGAAATGCCCTAGTTCTGCACCCTTCTAGCCTTAAGCTGTAGTGACCTCACTGAGCACGAGACTGTTTTTTTTTCTAATCTTTCTGAAAGGAGTCTTGTTTGCTTTCTGGCCCTTACACACCAAGGCACTGTTGTGTTACTTAAAATTGTAAATTATGTCTGTTTAAGAAAATGTCAGTGTTTTTAAAACAGAATAACAGAACTGGAAAAGTCTTGGCTGTGCCGTTTGTTACCAAAGTTGCATGCAAGCAGAATGATGCATTCATCATTATGAGCAGATTCAAGGAGACTAATGACTGGTACACAATACAGCTTCAGTTCTTTCAAGTAACATGATAGCTGTTTCTATTCTCGCCAGCAAGATTATCTGAGCAATGTTAATCCTCATAAACTAGCCTATAGAGGTACTATGACTACAAGACTGTACTTACAAACAATGAAAACTTAAAGAAAATAATCCCCATTAATTAAATGGATCTTTTCTGTCAGAAATAGGGCTGCAAGGTAACTATTGCCTCGTTGGGTGATGTAATTTCTTTGGGATCTGTATTTGTGCTCTGATTATATTGTCTATTCCCTAACAGCTCTGTGGAATGGTTCTTCCATTAGTATAGGGTAAGTTACTATCGGTATTGCTTATCAGCTGCCTGGTGAAAAGCTGATCTTGCGATCATATTACACGGGCCTTTTTTATATTAGACAATACGTGGATTCTGGTAAAAGGCATCACCATCATGAGAATGACACTCATGACTTTGAAATACCCCAATCAAACCAAAACCAACCAACCAAATAAATACATAATAACAAAAACAGAAATTAATAAAATCTAACCTCACCTCAAAAAACCCAGTCCACTCAGACTTTGATATTGTATGTAGATGGCATTCAGATATTACAGTGATGGGAAATGTTATAAAATCCTAAAAAAGCTAGCTAGATCCTATATATGGAGAAATGCTGCACTTTGCAGTTTTATATTATGAAATACCATAGGAAAACAGCCCAGGTCTCTGAACTATTGGCCTGGAGTTGGGTATTTACTTAAAAATCCTTTTGCATAGCTTTGTTTGAGTCTTCTTAAATAGTCACCAAAGAGAGGCACCGACTTTCTAGTGGCTGCTTTGGTGGTGTGTGGTGGCTTTTTGCGTTTGAAATACTGCTTGTGCTTTTGCTCTTTTCCTCTTCCACAAGGGAGGAGCTGCTTTTCCTGTATTTTTTTACTAAACATTGAGGTTATACTATGCTCTTAAGTGACGTCATTTTGGAAGCCCGTAAGTGAGACTTTACCCATCTTTGTGTGGGTGGAATGTGTTCACTGTGAAACATGAAGAGATGTTTACCAAAACTTTTTCCCATGAGAATCAGAATTTTCCCTCTCTGACATCCAGGTTTCACTTTGGTGGAACTTTACAAATATGTTATTTCAGTAACCATTTTGTTGACTCAAGGTTCTGACCCTGGAAGGTCATTGCTCTGAACTGTGACTGCCCTTTTGCCTGCCAGACTTAATCACAGATAATTGCCTGGAGCATTTGCAGTTAAGCTGCTGCTCAAAACATATACATATATGGTCATGATTTTCAAAAGTGGCTAGTGGTTTTTGGTGCCCAATGTGAGACACTTTAAATGATTTTAAAGGGTGGACGATCAGGCCCCTTTTAAGGAATCTCAGGCTGGTTCCCCAAATCCTTTCTATCTGTGCTAGCACCTGAGCACTGTTAAACAGATGCTGTGTTCCCAGGGGCGGCTCCAGGCACCAGCACGCCAAACGCGTGCCTGGGGTGGCAAGCCACCGGGGGGCGCTCTGCCGGCGCTGCGAGGGCGGCAGGCAGGCTGCCTTTGGCGGCATGCCTGCAGAGGGTCCACTGGTCCCGCGGGTTCGGCGGACCTCCCGCACGCAAGCCGCTGACTCTGCGGGACTGGGGACCTCCCACAGGCAAGCCGTCAAAGGCAGCCTGCCTGCCATGCTTGGGGCGGCAAAATACCTAGAACTGCCCCTGTGTGTTCCATCCCCAATGGTGACTGCATAATGTTAGATGAATATGAGTATATATAATACACACGTGTTGTTTTGAGCAGACAATAATTTGACTTCAATAGGCCTCATGGAAGTAAAAGGGTCTGTCCATGCTGAGTCATTTGTGAGGTTCAGGTCTCATTTTGCAAGATGTTTTGCAATTCTTTAAGGAAAACATAAGAACATATTTGATTCCTCAGTTTATATATACCTATCTCATAGAACTGGAAGGGACCCTGAAAGGTCATCAAGTCTAGCCTTCTGCCTTCACTAGCAGGACCAAGGACTAATTTTGCCCCCAGATCCCTAAGTGGCCCCCTCAAGGATTGAACGCATAACCCTGGGTTTAGCAGGCCAATGCTCAAATTCTATCCCTCCCCACCAATGTTGTAATAGACAGTCCCGGCCCTGGACAGTTTACCCAAGATGGATGAAGCCTCCATCACCCACTTGTTGTGTTTTCAGACAAGCACCTTCGTGTTTTCTCCTGTGCTGCCTATCAAACTTGGGATAATCTCCCTGGAATCATCCATAAAGCCACCCCTTTGTCCTCCTCTGTAGTTAGGCCTATCCTTACATATCTATGCACTTTTACCGACATATTTGCTTTTCCAGAATCCAAGCTCTCCTATATGACCAAACCAATCCAAAGGTACTAGAAAAAATCTTTATTAAGATTGAGTTGGTTGGACAGAAGAGCAGGTCTTTTAAAAATTGACAAAATTTCACATTCTATCATCTTTTCTTCCAGTCTTACTTCTACAGTTTTCTACCATTTTGGATTTGTTCCACAACTTCCATAGCAAACCTAGATCAGCATAGAAATCTGGATTTTTTTAAACCCGAGAAGGAAAGGATTATGTTCCACCAGCCACATATCGGCCTCTGCTTCCTAATTTGATCTCGATCTGTTACCTTTGTATTTGGGATCAGCCGTGTTGCCTAAGTATGAGGTGCCATAACTTCCCCTAATCATGTTATAATTTTATCCTTGTGTGAGCCTAGTTTTTTTGTTGTTGTTCTTAAAGTGATTCAAACACCTGTAGGAATACTAACTTAATTCCTTAACTACAATCTTGTGTGTCATCTGACTAAGGTTGAGATTTTCAAGGAAGCATAACGTGACTGATTCCTATTAAGTTTCATTGCGAGTTGAATCCCTAAATCCCATAGGTTCCTTTAAAAATCCCAACCTAAATTGCTAACCAAAGCAATAACTAGACGTGGTTTTAATAGAATGTTTTAATCAATTTTATAATTTTTTTTTTTTACTTAAGGTTCTTCTCTTTCAAACTATTTGGGGATAACTCGTCGTTCATCTTAAGGTTAAAGGAGAAGGGGCTGTTATGAATAAAGTTGGAAAGTTTTTAACAAGTCTTTTTTTCCTTAAATTTAAATTGTTTGTGAAATGGGATAATTTCTGATGAATCTCTTAATTCAATTTTTTTTTTCAAAATTAAAAATTTCAAAATCATTGAAACAGAATATTTTGATATTTTTGAACCAGAAAGTTTTGGTGTTTGAGTCAAAATACCTTTTTTTTTTTGAAATTTTAATAAATTTACACTAAAATTGTTTAAGAAAAATAGTTAAAAATGGAATCAAGTATCAAAGGGGTAGCCGTGTTAGTCTGGATCTGTAAAAGCAGCAAAGAATCCTGTGGCATCTAACAGACTAACAGACGTTTTGAAGCATGAGCTTTTGTGGGTGAATACATACATCTGACGAAGTGGGTATTCACCCAGGAAAGCTCATGCTTCAAAATGTCTGTTAATCTGTAAGGTGCCACAGGATTCTTTGCTGCTTTTAGAAATGGAATGTTTCAAAATTATCCAAAGTAAACTTAATTGACCCAAACTGATTTTTTTTTTTAGTTTGCCATTTTGTGAACATTTTTGAGACTTCAGCTTTTCATTCTGATGTGGTGTGGGGAAAGAAATTAGAACTCTCTGAAAGTCTCACAGGGTGGGAAAACAGTTTTCTGCCCAGCTCTATCTGTGAACCTATGTCAAGTTCAGGTTCTTGGCTAAAGACATGAACCAGAGTGGGTCCCATCCAACGTAGACAGCCCCAAAATGTAAAGACAATAGATAGAGACAAATTTGGGGGTAAAGGTGGCAGGAGTTCATAATTCTGATTGTCTGGTCATTGCATGAAAAGCAATGAAGGTTTTTCCCCTCCCCTCCAGAAAAGAGGACTCAGAAAATGAATTTAGACCATTAGGAGTTGCTCTGAAAACAGGATCTGAGTGGCAATGGCTGGAATGGTATTGGCCTTCCTCTTTTCTATGCCCAACTGGTTGGAATCCTTGTGAAAAGATCAGATGTGATGTAACTGAGAACACTTAAGAAAAAAGGGACTGAGAGATACATATATGTTCATTTATTAAAAACAGGTTGTCAGATATTCTCTGTGCACACATGGTTGTGGTTTTCTTTTCTTTTTTAAGATAGATTGGCTTTAGCTCGAAGGGTGGAAAGTAGCTTTACACAAGGAATTTTAATTGCACTCCTTTTAAAAATCATGTGCTTCAAAAAACCTGGTCTGACTGGAAAGATTTATTTAATGTATAGACATTAAAAACAAAACATTGTTTCAAAAGTTCCTCTTCTGAATCTTGGCAACTGTATTCTACCATTTTCATTCTTTCCAGGTCAGCCTCCCACTGCTATCCCAGTAATCTTAGCACCACAGATGAATGAAACTGGAGCCTAGAAAACAGGCTTGGGACCAAGCCGTGGCATTTAGCCATCAGCCTGAGTAGGAAGCAATGCAGAATTATGCTGCTCAATGAGAATCTCTAAGAGGAGTTGGGCCCTGCCTTAGGCACAGTCAATTCCTCTTCCACCGATGTCCCAGGATGCAGTGGGACTGTGTTGTGCCATGAACCAGGATGGTTGTCCTGTCTGTGGGCTGTTGCCTATGGGGCCATGCCTCCTCCCCAACCCATTTTGACTATAATTATAATGGTCCTTGCACTAATGGAAACACAGGGACAGAAATGGAGAAAAGCTCTTGAGTGGGCAATGCTGGTAAGGGGGAGGCTCTTTGTGCACTGCTTTGCTTGTGCGCTTGTGTTAAGGGTCTGTCATACTGTGGCATTTGGGAAGGTGCCAGTTGTGCATGCCCCAGTTGACTTGATCAAGTTAGAGTTTAAACAGATTATTTTTCTGCTGTGTATTTTGCTTGCCATAGTTAAGTGTATAAGTGCTTCCATGGCCCTATGATATCTGAAACTTGCTACTTTGGGGCATGTCTATTTCACTGACAGAATTTTAGTACCATGATCCTGCTTGGTGGGTAATGAACTGGTTCAGAAATTAACAACAGGATCCCAAAGTAATTAGCATAATATTCTGAGTATCATTTAATTATTTATTTAGGCCAACAGCACACTGGACACTTCACAGATAGTATGACCACAACATCCTGTACCAATGAAGTTGAGTAGGGTTGATTTGTTATGTAGTACAGCCAAAACACAGAATTAGAGAAACATTCCCAGGGACTGTTTCAGCAACATTTTCAGACTGACCTATTCTGGAAGGATGATATTTTTGGGTTAGACATGCAGCAGTTCCCCAATGTTTTCAACATACTTTGAGCCAATGCGGTAATCTCAAAATTTAAAGAAGTGTGGAACAACTATTCAGTATCATTTACTTGGAGAATGACCATCTATGGGTATGTCTATGCTACGAAATCAGGTCAATTTTATAGAAGGCGATTTTTAGAAATTGATTTCATACAGTCGATTGCATACATCCACGCTAAGTGCATTAAGTTGGCGGAGTGCGTCCTCACTACTGTGGCTAGCATTGACTTACAGAATGGTGCACTGTGGGTAGCTATCCCACAGTTCCCACAGTCTCTGCCGCTCATTGGATTTCTGGTTAAGCTCCCAATTCTTGATGGGGCAAAAACATTGTTGCTGGTAGTTTTGGGTACATGTTGTCAGTCGCCCCTCCCTCCGTGAAAGCAACATCAGACAATCATTTTGCTCCTTTTTTCCATGCCACGACAAGCATGGACCCTGCTCAGCTCACCATCACTGCTACCGTTGTGTCCTGGGTGCTGTTGTCAGCAGATGGTGCAGTAGGACTGCTAACCATCGTCATCCACCACTTCCACAGCAACTCTGCTCTCCTGCTCTTGTAAATGAGCTCAGTCTCAATAGCAAATTTCTCCAAGTTGTCTGAAATCTGCATGGTGCTAACCATTATCATCCACCGCTTCTGCTGCAACTCTCCTCTCCTGCAGACTCCATACCACAGCAAGCATGGAACCTGCTCAGCTCACCGTCCCCGCTGCTGTTGTGAGCATTGTAAACGTCTTGCACATTATCTGGGAGTATATGCAGAACCGGGCTAAGAGACAGCAGCACAAAGAGAATTTTGATGAGGACATGGACACAGACGTTCCTGAAAGCACAGGATGTGGCAATTGGGACATCATGGTGGCAGTGAGGCTGGTTGATACAGTGGAACGCTGATTCTGGGCCAGGCAAACAAGCACAGACTGGTGGGACGCATAGTGTTGCAGGTATGGGATGATTCCCAGTGGCTGCGAAATTTTCACATGCGTAAGGCCACTTTCCTGGAACTCTGTGGGTTTCTTTCCCTCACCCTGAAGTGCAAGAATACCAAGATGAAAGCTGACCTGACAGTTGAGAAGCGAGTGGTGACTGCCCTGTGGAAGCTTGCAATGCCTGACTGCTACTCCCCTCTATAGTTGCATCTGTCTCCCAGGCATGGCTGTTCCCTCTTTCCACCCTTTCTGTCCCATAAGGACTGACCTGTGTGTTTCATGAAGATTCTTCTCCGGGGTGCAACTCAATTGCTTGTTCCTTGTTGGCTGTTTCTCCTTTTCAGCTCCAGCAAGCTCTGGCTTTACTTACCCTCTGTGAACAGCTGAAAGACAGCTGTAGAGGTGGAAAAGCTGGAACCATCTGCTGCTGAGAGAGGAGAAGCAGCTATGGGTCGGTGCAGAATGGGATGAGCTGTGGTTATACAGTTATACCACCTAGTTGCATGAATGCCCATTTGTCCATGCAAATGCGGGTTTTATACCTGCACAAATGTTTTGCGAAGGCAGACAATATGGGCCCATATAACTCTGTTTGCCTTGTTAGGATATCTGTAATATATAGGCTGTATTTCATGCCAGAGGGGTATAGCCATTTGTCACTGTTGCTGCTAGTCTTGAATTAAGACAGGATGTTTGTGATCCAGATGTAGCAGAGAGTCAGATAGTGGAGCTATGGCCAGAGGGCTGGGAATCAGCAAACCTGGGTTCTGTTCAGGGCTCTGCCACTGACCTGGTGTCTAACCTTGGGTAAATCACTTTGCCCATTTTCCCATCCTTTTGTCTCTTATTTAAATTGTAATGTTGTCAGGCAAGCACTGTGGCCATGGTCTATGCTACGGATCCTACAGCAGCATAGCTGTGATGGTGGTGCAGCTATGCTGCTGTTGTGTGCATATTTCCTACCGTGATGGAAAGGGTTTTTCCATTGCTCTAGGTAATCCACTCCTCTGAGGGATTATCGCTAGGTAGACTGAAGAATTCTTCTGCATAGTTAGCTGCTGCTACACTGGGAGTTAGGTGAGCACATAGTGCTTAATTTGCAATGAAAGAGGTGCCAGGGCTCAAGAAATTAGGTTCTGGGGCTCAAGCAATATTTTTACTTTCATAACTGATGTAGCAAGTCCAGCTCTGGCACAAATTAAGCACTGACATCTTAGCTACAGTGTTCAGGGTGTGAATTTTGCACACCCCTCAGCACCATAGCCATGGCAACCTGACCTTTAAGTGTAGGCCAGGCCTATCTCTTGTACAGCGACTAGCATGGCGGTGATGAGATTTCAGGTGGGGCTGTCTCTAGACCCTACTGCAGTAAAAATAATAAGGAAAGGTGGTGCAATACATAGCTGATGACATCTGGCCAGAGCACAAAGGACTGCGTCATTTAAGCTAAAGGAGTCAGAAGAAAGAAAAGAAGAGCTCGGCTGGGCAGAGTGGCGGGAGCATTGATTTGAGGGACAGGAGACAAGTGGAGTCAGGAATGAGAGGAAGAGATGGGCTGAGAGGCCTGACAATGTTGTGGTATCTCAAGGTATTTGCTGGATTGGGAGAATTAAGACTAAATAGGGGATTTAATCCCTTGTTATTGTAATTTGTGAGCCTTTGTCTCTTTTATATGCTGAGTTATCCCAGAGGCTCAAGGAGGGTCTGTTTCAAGCTATATCTGCAGCAAAGTCACATGCTGATGAGTAATTCAAAGAAAATACAAAAGATCCTTTTTTTCTTTTTCAGATTTGCTTAGCTCACGCTCATGAGCTGGAGAATAGGAAGACAGGCAGGAAGATGATGCATGGTCTGTACTCAACGTTTTGTTTATGGGACCTTCCTCCTTCCAGTAAACTGTGTGTCAGGTAAAATTATTATTTGAATCCTGCCTTGGCAATAAGGATCACAAAAATCTTTCCGTAAGCTGCTTGTTTTGGAGTTCAACAGGGCAGAGTAGGCAGAGATTGCCTAATGTGCTCCAACATTCATACAGACTGTGGAAGTCTGGCCACATACCTGTGGTGATGTGAATTTGATATCTCTAGGAGGAGAAAAGATTAGTTCCATTCTATCAGACTTCATAAGAGACTGTCTACAGGCTCAGTCCTTGAGTCCACACTCCCTGCCCCATTCTCACTCCCTGCCCCATCTCCCTACTCCTCATTCTGTAACATAGTCTAGTCCTTGTTTTTTTCTCTCTGCATGAGCTTTCTTATAAAAAGAACATAAACAAATAAATGACATCTTGCAGCTTAACATAGAACTTCCCTAAACTTTCTCTCCTGCTAAAACCAACTTGAAACTTCCACTTGATTAAGAAATATAACCTACCACCCCTTCCCCAAAATAAAACAACTTAGAAGAGGAAAAAAAATGGGTGTTAAATGCAATTAGATGAGAGTCTTAACTATTATTATGGAAGCTCAGGTCATGTATATGCACTAAAAGTGACTGAGGAGGAGATTTTCAAAGGCAGAAATGCTAATTAGGCACCCGACTCATTGATTTTCAGAGGGAATTAGGCATCTACTTGCCATTTATACTTTTGCAGATCTCCTGAGACATAAATTTTTATCTGAAAGATAGCCTCTCTTTTGTAAATGTAGCAACCAGAAAGTTTCCAGCATCCTAAAGATGTCCTTGTAGTTCTTCAGTTTGAATGCCATCTACTCACAGGAAACAATGAGAAATGGAGATGATCTCTTTCTTTCATCCTATTGGATTTCCAGTTTCTCACCATGACTGTGTTGCTGTCAATTCAGTGATTAACCAAGCCCTTCTATTCTGCAGTCAAATCCCCATTAAAAAAAATATTTAAAATCACATAGGCCATAGTGGCTGAAACACTGTATTTGAGAATAACAGCTTTGCTCTTTCCATTATTTGTGTGGCACTTCAGCAGATGGTTTTGTGTTAGATTTAGACAGTGTCAGGTACTGTAATCTCTAGGACAAAAGCATGTGACTGAGCTTTATTTCAATCTGGTAAACTCATGGTAGCGGCTTTGGGAGAGCACTGAGATAAAGCAAAGTAAAATATGTCTGAACAATCAGAATGACACGGTTGGGTTGTGCTTTGCTGATGTTGGAATAGCTTGCTGGTCAGTTCATTCTCTGGATAATGTGGAGAAATTAAATCTACGTCCTAAATCCTAGCGAGTATGGACCAAATTCAGCACTAGCAGAGGCTGGCACAGCTCCTATTAAAGTCAATAGGGCCTGTACCATGGTTAGCTTATTTACCTAAGCTACTTCTGATGCTCGCAGCACCATAGTGTCTAGGCACTTCATAATCTTTAATGTATTTATCCTCAACACCAGTGTGAGGCAGGGAAGTGTTATCACCCCCATTTTACAGATGAGGAACCAAGGCACAGAGAGGGTGAGTGATTTGCCCAGGATCACATAGGAAATTTGTGGCAGAACAGTGACTTGAACCCCAGGTCTCTCATGTCTAATGCCCTAACCTCTGGACCGGCCTTCCTCTCCATGAATAACTATGGAATATAATCTTTTAAAATCCATAGACAGAAAGGCCTATAACATACATCCCCTTTGTGTGGTTTGACACCCAAGCACTAGTTTTTCAAAACAACGTTAAAATACGTACTGTGATAGGATTTGGGGTTAAATTCCTGTGCAGTGCATGGGAATTTATTATTATTTTTGTTATTTGTATTGTGGTAGTGCCTTGAGGCCCTACTCCAGGGTTGAGGCAATGTTGTCCTACACAATGCACAAACCCATAACAGGCAGTCCCTGCTCCAAAGAGCTTGAGACATTGGAATGACATTGAGTCATTCAGAAAACTCCCACCATACAGCAGTAGGATTTTCCTCTTCTTGAAGAGAAAGTTTGGTGCTGTTGGGTTAATTTTACAATACAATACAATCCACATCCAATGTGCAAGGCAGAACTTTCCAAAACCAAAAACCAATACATTTCTTTCTGGCTTTCCTGACCACTGCCACCTCTTTGTATCTTTCCTATGTTCCTTCAGTATTGCTGGTAGTAATTTAGTTTAATGAAACCAATACTGAAATTCCCCATCACTGTCCCAGGGCAAGCAAACTCAAAATATTTCCCTTTCTTATTTGCATCAAGTTGAGGGAGTACGCAGATGTGACAGGAGCAAGATGAGATGTTGGAAAGCACTGAAGGCCAAATCTGTCCTAGCTGAGAAAGCATAGAGTCAGCTGGAGCTCCACAGCTGCAATGGTGGATGCTTACTTGATGCCAAATGGTGGAATCCATGGCATTCAAAGTCTTTGGGGATGACTTTTGAAAGGCATTGCACTTGTGCAGAGCCTCCATAAATCAGCAGAGGTAGGGCTTGGGTCTAAGAAGCTGATTGATAGCTGCAGGGAATCTTAAATGCATAGCAGAGCCCAAACAAGTGTCAGCGAGGTGATCTCACTTGTCCTCGGGGAGTTGGGCAAAGTACATAGCCTTGCCCAGCCCAGCACCGGAAGAACTTTGTTTTCTTATTTGGGGTTTCCCATTGCTGCATACTTGTAGTTACTGCAGCTGCAATGTTGGTTGTGTGGAGCAGAAATACATGGACATTTAGTTGGAACTGTGGGGTCTCATTTGTATGACCTCCCCAGTTCCTTTCATTAGCTCCTCAGCCCTTTCCAGGCAAGCCTCTTCACTGGTCAGGAGTGCATGTATGTAGGAGTAAGGGATATGTGCATGCCTTACTATTTAAACCCAGGTTCAAGATTTGGCCTTCAGAAAATTATCTGTATAATGTTATGTGTATTCAGTTCCCATGGAGCAAGAAAGGAATACCAAACTCTGAAAGCTCAGGCCAGGACAAATTAAATAAATAGAAGAAATTATACTTGACAGTGTTTTATGTACACATTCCCTGTGTCCTTATAGAAAGCAACATCCCTCAAAGAAGTTAAAGTTAACTAGTCTTTCTGGGAGAGAAACCTTTCTCACATGCAACTCACCTCTCACCCAGATCATCTCAAAAAAGCCAATAGAGGTAATAACCTGAGAAAACCCCACTCTGTAGCTGTGTCTGAATTTGTACTTTATTTGATTCTGTTCAGTGTCAATGATGCTACATTACATAATCATAATAAATTAAGTATCTTTGGCACCCATGACCAAAGACCTCTGGACGATTTAGCAAATGCAATTAACAAATGTACAAGACACAAGGCGTCAGTCTTCGTCTTTGTCCAGAAGAGACTGGAAACAAAAATGAAGAGCAGCCCTTGCACAAAATGCAAATGAAACCCCAAATGACAAAAAAATAGAATAAAATAAATTCAATCTTGAATGAAATCAGAGACCTAGAAGAGCAGATATCTAGAGGGACAGAATTGCTATAGTGCAGGCCTTCAACAGAAAAAGTCCTGGTTCTTATTCTCTCTGCATTACATCTTAGGATGTCAACAAATTCAGTTAAGTCAATCTTACTGCTGGACCATAAGGCAAAATGCTTTACTGAAGGTAGATGAATCCTATATTATTCAGGTCTTTATGCACTAATGATATATCATGAGGTATACCCATTAGTTTATAGGTAGCCAAAGCTGTTCGGAACTTAATTATTCTTAAATCTCATGGATGAAGTCTTCTGAGAAGTCAAACTGCCATGTTCTTGTTATGCAGCAGCTGGAGTCTATAAGTGGTTTTCAAGAGTAAATTTGCATGTAATCTAGCCTAGAGGTCACTGTCAAAATTGAATTAGACCGATTGTTGGAAATTGCTGATAAATTTAAAAATAGGGAGTGGCTTCAAGGAGAGAGGGGAGCCTTAAGAATGGAGAATTTTCAAATCAAGGTGTCTAAAGTCATAGTTAATGGCCTTCCAAGGTGCAATCAACTGCAGCTCTTATAGATTCCCTTTTCTTCCCATAACTCCCCTTTTGATTTTCAGAGTGTAATGAACAATAAATATCTAGAGCTAATCTATCCACCTAGTGTTACTACCATTAAAAAATCCACAATTACTGACATTTACCACTCCTCTGGATCTGCTATCCTGCAGTTCTTTCTTCTTCATAAGCGTGGGCAGATACTACAATGGGGAAACGGTTGGCAAATACTGACTTTGTAGTAAGAATTACCATATGCATACATACAAGTATAGCTGAACTACTTCTCTGAACAACTCTGTTTGTGGGAACATCCATCAAGATAGACCAGACCCATGCAAATAATACATATATCACAGAAAAGTTCAACATAAAAATCATTCACTAAGGTAAAGAAGTACCCTCAAATCATTCTAAAATCATTCCAAGTCAACATGTTCTCATTTACAAATTAGTGCTAATGATTCTCTTAGATTTGCTTTGAAACCATTGTGAATCTATCTCCATAAAAAAAAACAACAAACAATTACAGAAGCAGACAGAGGATAGCTCTATAGTCACAAAAACGATGCCAAGTGATTCTACCTAGCAAATCAGATTCTTTTAAAATGCTTAAAAATAATTGT
The DNA here is from genome assembly GCF_003597395.2 of Chelonoidis abingdonii. Classification (NCBI taxonomy): domain Eukaryota; kingdom Metazoa; phylum Chordata; order Testudines; family Testudinidae; genus Chelonoidis; species Chelonoidis abingdonii. The sequence continues at coordinate 190,551,890 of NC_133770.1, forward strand.
AATCAAGTGCTCAGGAAGCTTTTGAATAATTATTGCTTTTGGGAAAGAGAACCAAGTGCTTAGTCTTTTTATTTAAGGGGCCCTAGTGTAGTACCACTGAATTACACATTGCTTTTAGCTGCACTAGCAGAGAACTATAATACTGTAACACATATTCCAGGGCTTTAAATACCTGGAAGCTCTGTATTCAACCCACACTTTTCAGATTCCTGAAGTGAATTGCTAAGCATCTGGATTTTCATAAGTAGAATTATATTTAAATAGCAACTTACTTATCTTTGCAAGCTTTGTTAGCATCCATCTACACCTTTCTTTCTGCACAGTATTGTATAAGCAGTTTACGGCTTTTTAATGCAGTTCTGCAGTAGGGCATGAGATTAAATATTCAAATAGCAACCAATGCAGTGTATGTGTTTTTTACCCAAGAAGAATTTCTTCAAGAAAAAGCAGTGGTAAACTCTGTATTAGTAGCCGCACAATCCACAGTTGCAGATAGACAGTTATCTTTGTGTCTCAACAATGCAGTGTCAAACCTCTGCTCTGTATCTGCATTAGGGATAATGACCAGGAGAGAGAGAGAGAAAAAACAAAACACGAAAATGAGATTTAAACAGAAATTGTCTGGCCTACAGTGACGAGATTAGATTCAAGAGACCGTTGCCATGGTTTAATACTAACTTAAAAAACATTTGTCCTACCACAAATGAGGATGTATTCATATGTCAGAAGCTTTTAGCAAACAACTGGTTTATTTTTGAATGTGGGGATTTTAAATGTCAGAGGGCTACGTTTTTGGATTTGTAGTCATGGCCAGCCAGCAATACTGCAGCACATATACATGACTAAACCGATCTCTTCTAACTTGATTTTTTCTGGCTACAAGGAGAGCTCATTTCAAGTCACAAAGCTGTAAGGTAAACCCCGCTTCATCTTCCTTCTCATTCTTACCACCAACTTTTTCTTTCTTCACCCTGAATCAAAAGTCCTATTCAGCTTGTTGCCAGATGTAAGCAATCACAGCTTGACATAGGGGACAAATAACACCTACTCCAGCCATCTACTTTTAAATTGGAACAGGGCCCTTGATGTGTGCTAGAGATTGCTCTGGCTTATGTAACTTGCACATGAACAGTAGTAGGCATCGAGTGAGAATTACATGAGAGAACTTGGGCCTGCAAGCCCAGCGGCAGCTTTGGAAATAAAGCTAGCCATTTTGAAATGGAGGTAGGTCAGAAGTCACAGTTCAGCCTGATTTTTGTAAGTGGCCTAATGTTCTCCATAAGTATATATTCAGCAGAAAGGGTCTGATTTGAAACCCAGCTTAACATTTTGTTTTCATTTTTCAGGAACTTCAGAACACACAGGGGTCATTGAACTGTTCGTGCTAGCGCTATTTAGCATTCATGGTTTGGAGGAAAATACAGTCCTAACCTCTGACCTTTCATTAGAGTGTAGCACACACAAGATTGGGGGTGAAGGGAAGAATAATAGGGAGTAAAAGTGTTTTTTTCTTTCTCAGAAAACTGAGTTGATTCTGTTAGCAATCACAGGTTTACCTATAGCATAAGATTGTGCTTTCAAATTGTAAATTAGAATGCTCTCTGTTACAGTGAAACCATTTTTGTTTTTGCAAATGGAGTAATTTTCCTTCAGTACAGCAGTTGTAACCCCTTTCCTCTGTATATTTAATGCTTGTCGTGAAGAATAACAGCATGTCCTGTCAGCAGTGAGAGCCCATGCTGAGGTAGTGTTCAAGTCCAAGATATTATGTTAGGCATAGGCTTTGCTGATAAGTCTTTCTCCATGCCTCATTCTTAAATGATTTCTGTAGTGTGTTTTTTTTTACTTTGAGCTCATTTTTTAAAAAAAGTTTTGTTTGCCAAGAATAATAGCTTGTCCCTTTTTTTATTATTTATTTTTGTTTTTCACTCAAAATACATTACATTGACTCCCTTTGGGAAAATATGAAATGGTGTCACCTAACAGCATTAAAATAAATACCATTCATAAATCTTGGTCAATGCTATGTGAAGTTCACTGCTGAACACTGAGGAAAGGAACAGAATGGATATGTATTTTCTTCTCCAAGCTAACAGTCCTAAGCAGCATTGACACACTTTGCATATTACTTGCACCACCTAACAAGTTCAGTTAAGGGCCTGATTTTCACAGCTTTCCCTAGGTTAGTAATTGACACCAGTGTAAATAAGGGTAAAAACTCAACCAGTCTGAAAATATAGCATTTTATACCCCCTCTTAAAGACATGTAAATTGCTACCCAAAGTGCAAGGTAGTGGAAAATCAGGCCCAATGTCTAAAGGCCACTACCAATTAAAAAGTAATTAAAACGACACAAAGAAAATAACATTTGGAATAAAATTTTCAAAAGTGCCTCAGGCCCAGAGTCTCAAAAACATTTAGGTTTCACTTTAGCTTTCAATATGACTTAGGCGCCTATGGGCTAGATTCACAAAAGGCCTAAGGCAGCCAGGGGTGCTGGAACAATTTGTATGGTGGGGGTGCTGAGAGCCATTGAACCAAACTGTAAACCCTGTATATGATGGCTACCACTTCAAGCCAGGGGTGCAGCACCGCCAACACCACTGGTTCCAGCACCTGTGCAGGCATCTAACTGCCACTTTAGGAACCTAAAATTCTAGAATCAGCCTTTCCTCTGGAATTCAGAACCTACTTAGCTGCCTCTGGACCCTGAAGATGCTTACATTTGCCAGTGCCTAAATTTTTGCAGTGAAGTTCCCTGGGTTCCTGTTTTTCTGCCTCTGAGCATGCACAGTACAGCACCACAGTGATGCACAAACTGGGGGAAGATAGGCATTCCTCTGCCTAATTTGCCTGTGGCACCCAATCAGGTAAGGGTGCTTACACCTTGCCTACTAGCTCAGACCCCTATAGGTGAGCTTACACAAACTGGAGGTAGTGGTGGAGGTGCTGCCGCTTTATAAGTTTTATCCCAGTGGTTAGAGGTCTCACATGGGAGGTGGGGGACCCTCAGTTCAAGTCCCCCCTCAGGTGGATGGGGAAGGGATTTGAATAAGAGTCTTCCACCTCTCTCTCCTGTTGATGCTGTTTCACTGTGACTTTGGGAAAAAAGTCACTGCAGCAGGGGGGACTGGATCCTGGGCATTCAACCTCCTAGATGCTATTCACCAGGCTACAAAATCATTGTCATGCTTGCTCTCTGTGTCTGTCCCAATGATTCTTTCATTATTTATCCACAGTGGAACAGCTTCAACAGGAGAGACTGAGGGACCCCTACACAAGACTATCCCATAGTCCAAAGGTTTCAGCTCTCACCTAAGAGGTGGCAGATCCCAATTCAAATCTCCTCCTCCTCCTCTCCTTTTTGCTAAAGTAGTGCAGGCGCCTAACACCACTAGAGGGCTTTCAGCTGAGATTCCCAAACAAGGGGACTTATGTGCCTGTCTTTGAGAGGGGATGGGGCTTAGCACACACTCCTTGGCTTGGCATCTCACGTTAGGTATTTTAGATGAGAAGATGCCTGTTATGCTGGCCTTTATGAATCCCATTCTGAGATTCCTGACTTTCCACATTCATTGCATAGAGAGCCTAGGCATTGAACTGAAGCTTTGTGAAACCCCAGTGATTGTCCAGGCACCTAAGCTTCTTTGTGAACCTAGCCCCTAAGTGTTGAAGTCACTTTTGAAACTAGGACTTAGGAGTCTATGTCATGTAAGTGCTTTTGAAAGTTTTACCCCTTGTTGTTTTTCAGATGAATCGTTACATTCCAGTTTAGCTTGAGACTTGTATCTAGGTATCAAATGAATGTCTTAGGAGATAGGTATTTGGCACTGGAATATGTAGCTTTTTACCTCTAAGTTATCTGACATATGTTCCAGAGCTGCTCAGGTACAGAGTAACTGAACATTGTTAACATCCATTAGTTGTTTCATGGACAAAAGAAGCTTGTGGTACCCTTCAGTTCTTAGTGGACAAGTGTTTACAACAAAAAAGCCACCATGGCAGTTGGTTGCCACTGTTGTCCTTGTTAACAGCTTCACATAGAGGCCAACAGCTGAATGGGCATCCATTTATCTATCTTAGATACTGTGGTGATAGGTGCTTTAGAAACCTTTGAGTAATGGAGATTGAACAAACTACTTATTCTTAATGAGAGTCAATGGAGTACACTGGGCTGATGTGGAAAAGTTTATAATGCAACTGCCCATCCTCTATCTGCTCTGTGGATAAAAAGAGGAGCCTCAAATCCTTTCTGGATCTGGGCTTTAGTCTCCAGTGTAGTTGGTCTAGAATCTTCTATGAGCACTACAATTCAGTTTTAAAGACAAATGAAAGCTACTACCAATTTGGTATTAATACTTTGTGTAAAGGTATAACTGGTTAATTCTACAAATAATAATTTTATAAAATCCTGCTGGTTGTTAAGGCATGCATAATTTGTCTAGATAAATACATCAGAACATTGGGGTGTACTATGATTAAACAGAGTTCGATTTTGACCAGCCCCTGCACCCCTTATTTAAAGAAAGGCACACACTTTACTTACCCTATCTTTGCTGGAGCCCTGAGAAGAGGAGTGCCTCTTGGAAATTCCCTGGGGTATTAGGACTCCATACTGCTTACCACCTCCCAGACAGAGCTTGACCCTTAGACAGCAAATTCTCTCTTCTTCATACATGGATAATACTTTTGGATAAAGTCAGATCTTTAAGCACAATTCCAAGAGGACTAGGGCAGATAGCCAAATGGAATTTAAATCTACCACCTGCTCTTAAAAAAAATCTCCTGCTAAAATGATCCTAATAGTAGATCAGGCGAAACATCCTGCTTGTTGGATCATAGAATCTCAGAACCATTTCATCTAGAGTAGAAAAGTGCTTAAAGGTTGATTTACTCCAGTGGGAGCTAACAAAGCCTGTGGATTAGATAGAAATGTGTCATCTCTATCTGCCAGAAGAGTATTTGGTCATAGCTAGACTTGCGGCTTGCTGCCAGATCCTTTGGAGGTATAGGATCCTTATGTGTTTGCCTGGCCCCATTCATATGTCCCTGTTCATCTTGGTAACGTTATGCTAGGTAATCAATAAGTCCCGGCTACAATATTTATTAAGAAACAATCCAGCTACTATAGTTTAAAGAAACAAACAGCCAAATGGTGTACATTGTTTAATATTGCAATGCAGATTTAACAATGTTTTCATTTTAAAGGCAAAATATAGGAAAAACCTGAGACTGGAGAATGGTGAAAAAACTATTCCATTAATTTTTCTTTTGTGTCTAAGAACAGATCATGAAAATCAGCTAGTTTTATTTGTTATTCAAAATTGTTTGTTTTTTGTCAGAAAATAATTCTTTTTGAGAACATCATTCAAATTTCAACTTGTTAATTTTACAATTGTTTATAGACAATTCCCAATGAATGCTGTGTTGGTTAGTGACATGTCACACATAATATTCCCTCAGTTCGCTTATAGGGTGTCCAATATAACTAGCTAATAAGGAGTAAATTTTAAATTATGTTGTCAATTGTAACACTTACAATTCACATTATTTTGATTGGTTATAAATGTTATGCAATCAGGAAACAAAAACACCATGTGATTTGTGTGTCTGACATACTTCATGACCTGTGAATTATACATTTAGAAGTAAATACCACAATTTGTGTTGTGTTGGTTAATGGGTAATATTGATTTTACAATTGAATAGACAACAGAAATTCGTCTAGGGTGAATAAGGTAGAAAAATGTCTGCAATGCAAATATTCATGCTATTACAGCTTGAATTCTCAAAGGTTCACGTTAGGTGTTCATGAAAGGTTTGCAAGGATGTTCAAATTGAAATGAATTTTGAATTAGAATAAATATTTGCAATTCTCTCCTCTCCTTTAATCTGTCAGCCGGTTGGCGAAGGGACTAGTTATCCGCTTGGTAGTGACCTACAGCACCACTGTGCATATTAGGTAAATAATTTAGAAAGAGGGTAAAAAGGAGTTACTTTCGACACAGGTGGTTGCTTTCTCCTTGTCCTGGGGGTGCTCAACCCCTGCTTCACCTTGGGCCCAACCCCCACTCTACCTCTTTCCTCTAAACCCCCACCTCGCCCCACCTCCTCCTGTCGTTGCTCTGCTGTTCTCTTGCCACCCAGTTCCACCCCCACCCTGAGCGCACCCATCCCTGCTCCTTCTCTTGCCACCCAGTTCCACCCCCACCCTGAGCGCACCCATCCCTGCTCCTCCCCCCCCCCGCCCCCAGTGCCTCCTGCACGCAGCAGAACAGCTATTTGCGGCAGGGAAGTGGTGGGAAGGAGCAGGAGGAGTTGATTGGTGAGGCCACCAGCAGGCAGGAAGCACTGTGGGGGATAGGGTGGATCTGGCTGTCGGTGGATTCTAAGCACTCATGAATTTTTTTCCTTGGGTGCTCGAGTGCCTATGAATTTAGATACCAATTTTCTTTGATCTCACCTCTGATATCTAGATAATTAGAAAAGGTGATACATTGGTGGGTTGAGGGCCCAATTCAACTTCCCTTGAACTCAACAGGGCACTTTCATTGATTTCAGTGGGAGATGGACTGGGCCCCTACAGAGATCAATGTTTGAGAATGCTTTCCAAAATCATAACTGGACGCAAGGTAGAGCCATAATGAACCTTCTCAGTTTTTATGTAGGAGACCACCATTGTATCCAACAAATTTGATGCCACAAACAAAAGAAACTGGATGGAGATGTGGGGTCTTAATGGAGACTGAGCTTGGGTTGGTTGTGTGGGAGCATTCTGACCTCTAGGGTCACAGCGCTGCTCAGGTTTGGCTCCACCTCCCCGACAGGTGGCCGACAGGCGGCATGGTGCATGGGGTCATACTGCCACACTTTGAAATTTGGTATGGCCGCCCCTGCCATCATGACAAAGGGGCACCCGTTCCAAACCTGAGTGGTGCTGCAACCTGAGAGGTTGTAATGCCTGAAGCAGGGAGCCGGGCCTGGTAAGCTCCGCAGGCCATAGCTACAAAAGCTGCCACATAACCCTTTGAAACCTTGTGGCAACCTAAGTTTGGTTTGCAACCTTCAAGCTGAGAAACCATGGCCTACAGGATGTGTACAAAGTAGGTGAGAAAGCACACAAGACAGATTCTTGCTTCCAGTGCTACCTTCAGTCCGACGCCCCAGAATGTATGTAGTTAGGGTTCCCTGGAAAAGGCGATGAAGACTTATTTTGTCAAAATTATTTTGCTTCTCACACAATGGGCCGTTGCATCCCACCAGGGTCAGATTTCATTGTCTGTTTATTCTGTTGTTCATTTTCATTCTCCATAGAGGAGAGCAGATAAAGGGGCAGGACAAGGATGAACTGAAACAGTTAGGCTTCACTGTTCACATATCCAGAATGAATAACTGACTTCCTTCTGCCTCTTGCATGAAGTTTATAAGAAAAACAACAGTGTAAATATTTGGTAAGATCAGCAGTAAGTTAGTGTTTTTAGATACTTTATAGCAAAGCCCTTATAGTAGAGTAAAACTAAAAACGTTATATTTTGTATGAGAGCTCATTCATGCTTTTTTTTCCCCACCTTCCACCTTTCACCATGCAGTTGGATATTTTTCTCTCTGTCTGTAGAAGTTGCCAGCATAATCTTTTACTGATATGCCTGATTCAGTTAACTGAGATGTGGACTCATGCAGCTCCTCCTGCTGTCTGAATGTTTAGTTGTGCAGTCATGAGTTCACAATAACGAAGAGATACAGAACAGGAAAATATCAGCCTCCGGGCCTGAAACTGTGCTACAAATTATAATAGGTACAGCAAGCTGGAAATCTTTCAGAAGGTGAGATGAATATTATTCACACATACACACACTATAGATAGATATACACACGCACACCACAGTATAGCTTGAACCATTGTTTATATACATTTTTCAGGCTAATTGTAATACAGTTTTACGTATTATCCTACACTTATCCTAAGTCAACATTTTTCCTCTTTACAAAGAACAACTGATTTACTGAATTACGATTTCAAAAACTAAATACTTCACCAACTGCATTGGGGGCTGGACTAAAACATTATCTGCTAGTTTGAATGATTGCAAATCTAACTTTCCTGCATTCCTTTTTTCTAAAAGGTTAGTATGTTTCCTTGAGAAACACATGACCAATAAGTCAGAACAATAAACCCTTTGATGTGAAGACTGGCTAGCCAGCCCATCAGGCCTGTGAAATATACCAGCAGCAAAGCACTAGCGTGCATTTAGAGAAGTGATCAGTCTGCCTGGAGTAGCTAACATGATTCAGGTTGGTTGTCAAGGGCTCACAAAGGTCTGATAGCAAGAGAATGCTATAATTGGTTACAGTATTTCATTAGGGTGCAAATCAAATCATACAACCAGCACCAAAGCTCTTTGTTGCCCTCTGCAGGGACGGAAATCAGGAACCTTATTCAGCAGATACTGAAAAGGGGAAGAGGGGACAAAAACAGGAGTGGGGAGAAGGTGATTAAAGGAGTCTTGAAAGAATATATATTCAGAGAGCAGTAAATCTTGATACATTTCTGGCTTATCTGTAGTTCAGTGATTTAAACAGTAGGCAATATTTTAAAGAACTGATGTCTTTAATGCTTTAGAAACGTAAGGGATTGCTGTCCATGGAAAATGGAGAGTTTTTTCATGAGCCAATGCAATAGGGAAGAGGTAATATGTTTTGCTTGAAAGATATTGTTACTCTTACGTGCAATGTATAAATAAATAAATGTTTCAGCTTCTCACCTTAACAGGTGAGCTTAGGGTTAAAGAAGAAATATTTTTGCTCATTTAGTCGAACAAAGGTCAGTCTGCCAAAAATATGAGAAATGTATTCTAAGGGAATGGATATAGGAGAGAGTGGTTCTGATCCAGCTTTCTCAGATAGTCTTCAGAAGCATAAATATTATTCCACTGTATCTATTAAAAAATTACAAAGTAGCTGAAAAAAATGAAGAGCAGAAGGAAAATTATTTGGTATGGGGAGAAAATAGAAACATAGCTCCATTAGTAAATTGTCTCTCCCTGCTGCCTCTGCTTTTCAAGGCTGACGGAAGGGCAGCTGCTTGTAAGTTTCTGTAGATTTTTTTACAAGAGCATAGCCCATCAGCTGACGGCTGAGATATATGCATAATACATGCATTCATAAATGAACATTGATCATCCCTGGAATATTAGATTACTTTGTGATGAACTCATACTTCTTGGGTTCCTTAGGTATTAACATGACAGGGACACCTTCTAAAACTGCATCTGCTCAGATATACCTTATGGCTTATAGGCTATTTTTTGGCTTCTATAATCCAAAGAATACAAAATCATTTTCTGAATAAGGTCTGCATGGAGTTGTGTTAAGGCAATCAGGGTTTAGGGGTTGGAGAAGACATTGCACCTATGTACATTTCCTTACATAGCTGCTGTGCTATTTTACCCTGGAAAGTAACATTTGTAGTAAGAAGAGGAAAATGGCGTATTGCCAGAATCCCAACAGGAAGCTTAAAATGATATCATCTACATGTGCACATGAATGCATGTAGAGGCTGATCCTGCACCATAGGAATCAATATCAAAACTCCTATTAGCTTCAGTGGGTGCAGGATCAAGACTCTATATAAATATAAAGTGTGAACACATATAACTATATCAGAGGGACTGGCTGAAGATTTAGGACTATGTTTTGGCTTTTAATCTGTATCTCAATTTGGAGGGTGATGAGGCATTACACAACAGGAGTGCCCAAGAGCATTACGGCGGAATCCAGAGGACGTGTACGAACATATGCCCAAGTGGGAGCTGCATCACTCCTTAAAACCATATAATGTATATTACTCTTCCCTCTCTCCCAAATGATGGGAATTCCATTAGTAGATTCAATGGAAGCAGAGTGGGGCCTTATCTGCGATTGGTTATCTAGCGAAAGCAGCAGAGAATCCTGTGGCACCTTATAGACTAACAGAGGTTTTGGAGCGTGAGCTTTCGTGGGTGAATACCCACTTCGTCAGACGCAGTGGGTATTCACCCACGAAAGCTCACGCTCCAAAACCTCTGTTAGTCTATAAGGTGCCACAGGATTCTCTGCTACTTTCACAGATCCAGACTAACACGGCTACCCCTCTGATGGTTATCTAGCTTCATTCACCTAACCCAGGCAGGAAAAAAAGGCTGTTCCAAGGACAGTATATGTTTAACAAACATTGTCTTCCCTATGTCTATCTTTGAGATTGTGATCTTGTCAGGACCCGAACAGGCCTTAAATTTGAGTCTTGTACTGCTCTAAGCGCCTTGCTGGCATATAAACAGATAGATAAATACTATGATGTATTTCATATATATGAAAATCAATGTAAAATACTACATTTACTTAAAGTATCCTAAACTTAGCCAATGTTGGTCATATTTTAAAATGTGTACACTCACCCAATTTTTAGTTACCATGAAAATGGGCTGATTTTTATTTATTCAGTGAAAATATACGTGAAATACAGGTAGTGATGCTTCTGAAGAATGCAATAATTACATGGACCATGCAGTATTTGCTGCGAGGGAAAGCACTGAATATTCAGATTAACAGTTCTTCTATATGTTAGTGTGACTCTGCTTCCAACATATAAAAAGGTTCAACTGGGGGCTACAAAGGTTCAACTGGGGGCATCAAAAACTAGCAATAGCATGAGGTGACCACATAAATATCCGATCCCACAAAACTACAGCAGTGACCTTGTTAGAAGAGGGAAAGGGGGAAGGAGGCTGAATAGTTGGCCAGATCCTTCTTTTTTCCCTGAAACTGCTGTTCAGTCCTAAATTTGCCAGCTTGTCTGTTTGATGGCTTGGCAAGGCTCTGTCAGGAAATGTACAAATTGCAGCTTGTGGAAACAGAAAAATATAGAAATTTGACTAATATGGAAGAAGAGTATATAGCCTTATAAAATCAATTTTTAACCTGGAACTGCCAGGCCTGGTTAAGGAGAAGGATTGGTTTCTTGTAACCTTAATCACATTTGAGTAGTTAGCCTATTAAGCCTAGTTTAGTCCTTGATTCTATTAGCAGCTTTGATCTGCGTCCACAGCACTTCCCTACATTAGAGAACACATACTGTACATAGCTGTATGGAAAGAGGAGGAAAACAGCTGTGCTGGAATAAAGTATTTGGTTTTTACACCTGTCGGGAATCTTTATGAAGTGTCTATTCTCAGCATTCGTACAACGGTAGAAATGACAAATCTAGGTGGAGTAGGACGGGAAGAGGAAGTAAACATTTCTTAGGTGGTTTTAACTAGCACTTCTCTTAAATGATGGTCCTGAAAGACTGAATTTCAGTCAGTCAGTGGTCAGGGAAGGAGGAATGTCTTGGTTTTGGTTGGGCCAGAAATACTGTGAGAATAGGCTTGTTTGTGATATTTTGATATTTTTGTTGTCATTTGCAGCCAAAGGCTGGAAGTGCAGTGGTGCAGTGAAAAATTAGGAAACAAAAATGAATCAAACTTTCTTGGACTTCAGAGAAAGTTCATGTCATTTTATCTAAACCCACAGGCCCGTGCTTGCCAAGGACATTCATATTTTCTTTTCTTCCCCTGCCCCATGAAACTGCCCTACTAAAATAAAAAGGTTCTGTCAAACCGTACATGCCCCAACTTTAAACTAATTAAACATACTGTAATAAGTTGAAAAAGTCCTTGGGATTCTAATTGTCTAGTTTCTTTGAGATTTTTTTTTCTAATTCATCAGTCAAATTATTGAACTTTTAAAAAGCCTATTTTGTAGCAACCAGAAAACATTCTTTTGTATTCTCCCTGCAGGTTTTGCAGAAGGAAACGAACTAACTTGAGACCAGAGACTGCCAACCCTTACTTGTGTGAGTAAAAGGAGTAAGAAAAAGTGATTACAAAGCTGTAACTATAGGTAGCAAAACCTGTCTCAAATTCTGTTCTGATTTATGTCCTGTGCAAATCTCAGTCTCGCCAACCTCAAAAGTTTAAAAATCATGATTCAGAGCCACAAAAAGCATGAGCTTGACCTCCAAACCCTGATCTTTTTATATATAGTTCTTGGTCTGTCTTCTCACTTAGTGCTGTGTGTTTGTGTAAAAGACAGACAGAGAGAGTATTGCCAACTCTTGCAAATTTTGAGTAATTTAATTTGGCCTTTGTTGCAAGAGCTCTTGAAAGAGGACCCAACCAAGATAAGGGCCCCTGTTTGCTAGGACCATACAAACACATGGTAAAAGAGAGTCCCTAATGTGTGGGTGGAGGGGTCAGTTTGTGACATGGTAGCTGGAAATGACCAATTTCATCTTGGAGAGGGGCTCCTAAATATCCCATAGCTCAGCTGCGCAGGACTCAGACTGATGACCTATAGGTGAAAGATTCTATAGATCATTAGCAATGCTCTGAGGCATCCAGTCCCCCATCTGAGCTAATGTTTCCCCTTTGAGCATAAGACTTGCATTCTGGAAATATACGTTTATTAAATCAAGCTCTGACCTTTTTGGCCCTGACTAGAGTGACCAGATGTCCCAATTTTATAGGGACAATACCGATTTTTTAAGTCTTTTTCTTATATAGGCTCCTAATACCCCCCACTCCATCCTGATTTTTCACATTTGTGGTCTAGTCACCTTAGCCCTGACACCAACAGGATCCTTCACTGTCTAGGCACATGGACAAAATCTCCCACCTATGTTGGTCAGTCTCAAATGAACACTGTACGTAAAGGGACAGCCCCATTTACCATTGCAACAGTAAAAGAGATACTAATACAACATCCAGCTCATCCAAATTGACTTCCTAATACACCATTTTGCAATAGAAAACCATTCTAACTATTTCTCCAGGATACTTATAATAACTATTAATACATATATGTACACTATATATCCTTACATAGGTTATCAGCAGTGATGGAACCCGCAACCTTCTGATTTACTGCATATATCTCTTCCACCCACTCCAGCTATAGCAGTAAATGACAGTATGTAAGGGAATATCCATTACGTGGTGCAGCCTATAGATGGGAACACAACACAGACATTGCCAGGAAGTTACAGAAGTGTGTGTGAGACAACAGTGGAGCACTGGGCACCAGGATTCTTATTGCTATTTCTGGCTCTGGGAATAGATTGTGGTCTAGTGGTTACAGTCAGAACAACCAAATGTAACAGTGCCCATATCATCGCATAATCTGGGGGGAGGGAAATGAACCTGGTCTTGCTGATGTAAACAGGGGAGGCTCTAGACATTTCGCCGCCCCAAGTATGGCGGCATGCCACGGGGAGCGGTCTGCCGGGAGCCTCCGCAGGCATGCTGCCCCAAGCTTGGCGTACTGGGACCTGGAGCTGCCCCTGAATGTAAAAGCATAATTCTCTAAATTGCTTGACTTCTTGGTGTAAAAGTGGTAGCAGAATCATCAACCTATACATGTGGTCTTCCTGCTAAAAGGTGACACACTGTTTGTATGGGTTACAGAAGCCCTTAATTTGACGTGCTCTTTTGAAAGTGTGTGTGTCAAAGTGGATACGCATTGGTTCTGCAGTAAAGAACCCTGGATTCTACTCACAGCTTTTCCTGAAGTGGCTTTCCCCAAGCTCTAAGTTAACTTATCTGTAACATGGAAGTTTTGTTTCTATAATATGGGTCTCTGTAATATGGGGGAAAGTTAGCTACTTCTCCAAGGTAAAAAACTTGGCTAATGCTAAGGGGGTTTAAGAACAAGACTAGTCTCTTCCCAAAAGCGTGCGAAGGCTTCAGATCTTTGCATTTTGTGAGACTGCCTTCAGCTGAGATCAAAATCACTTTCACAAATGTATCACAAGTAGAGATCCAGTACCTGGGAGTATTGGAAATATCATGGGAGAACCTAATCTTACATGATCACTGACCCCAAACCCAGATGTTCCAATACGCTTACACATATTATTCATCAGGATGTAATGACTTCTCAAGATGTCCTGATGACAAATCTTTCCCCTCACTCTATTTAACAATGCTATTTTCCCATTAATTTCACTGGGGTGGTTGGGGTATAAGGTTTGGCAAACTTGCCCCTATTTCTAGAACTAATCGCCTGGATGAAGCCAGAACACAAATGTAAATGTTTTAGGTGAGATAATGAAATTTGCTGATGGTACAAAGATGGGAGGCATTATCAATACAGAGGAGGATTGGAATTTTATACAGAAAGATCTGGATGAACTCAAAGACTGGAGTGACAGAAATAGGATAAAATTCAATAGTACAAAGTGCTAGGTCATGTGCTTAGAGTCTAATAATAAGTGTTTTTGCTATAATCTGGGGGCTTATCAGTTGGAAGCCACAGAGGAGGAGAAAGACCTGGGTGTCTGGGTTGATCACAGGATGGCCATGAGCCACTAATGTGGTGCAACTGTGAAAAAGGCAAATGTGATTCTAGGGTGCATCAGGCAAGGACTTTCCAGTAGAGATAGAGAAGTACTAATGCTAGTGTACAAGGCATTGGTACAATCTCATTTGGAATACTGTGTACAATTCTGGTCACTCATGTTCAAGAAAGATGAAGTCAAACAGGAAAAGATGCAGGGAAAAGCTATTAGGATGAGTAGGGAAAGTGAAGGGTCTGTCTTATGGAGAGGAGACTGGAAGAGCTTGGTTTGTTTAGCCTATCAAAAACATGGCTGAGAGGGGCAACATAAGTACTCTCTTCCAGGCCTCTGCAGGTCTCCCTCTCTCCAGTTTAGTGATAACCACACACCAACCCCCAAGTGCTAACACTCCCAGAATTACCAGTCCTGCTGTTCGCAAAGAAACGGTACATATCAGCTTGTAAGATTCAGCTCAGGATCACCACTTTGCTTAACACCACAGCACATAGCTATATATTATATCTATAGTGAAAACAAGGATAAGTGTATTATCTAAGAACAAAAAAATCACGTGATAGTGAGTAAGAATATTAGAAACAAAGGGATACATATAAAATCATAACATGCTGTCTAGAAACTAAACCAGATTAACAGATTAACCTCTTGCCAAAAGAAGCTTATCTCACCAGCATTTTCAACCAAGCCCAGTTGAGACCCATCTTTCATGAAACAAACTCACACTGTGTTTACTTCCTAGTTGGAAGATGCCACTGCCAAGGTGTATCTTTGTCCCTGAAATATACTAGAGCAAACCTTGGATGTGCACTTCAAAATAGGGTTCCTCCCCCTACTCCCACTACTTACTTTTCTCTCTCTGAAGTTTTCATAATCCTTCAGATAGGTTCAGACTGGTGAGAGGAGGCCCATTGTGAACCATACAATACTTGATTTACATGTAAACAGGGAGATAGATAAACATTTCTTGTCAGATAGAAAACCTGTTTTTCACCTTTGCTGGTGATCAGTCCCTAGGCACAGACTTTAATAATATAATTTTCAGTGTACGTACATACCTCTTTACACAACACCCACACATACATTTTGTGATAAAACTGATGACCAATGTGACACACTGGCTTTTATTTGAGAACTCACATGACACTCTTTGGTGAACTAGAATGTAACACCAGACACAGAGATGAAAGTGGGCTGGTACAGCAAGAAGTGGCGACCAGTACCGGACTGCACACAGCCGAAGCATTGCTGCCCCTTTTGCCCCCTGCCAGGGCCACCGATGTGGTGGTGGGGAATAGACAGCTGCCCTGGGGCCCGGCAAAGGGTCCGGGGCTCCCAGCCGACGCTACTGCAGCTGCGTCTGGAGCCCCGGGTGGTGCAGCATGGAAGGGCTAGCTGGGGGAGGCTGACCCCCTAGTCCCGCCACTTCTGCTTGGAACCTGGAACCGGGCCCCCATACCAGTAAGTCTTTTATGTTACTTTCACCCCTGACCATACATGAGTGATTTATGTAGCCCTCATACACACCCCTCTGTGCTCTGTGCTTGTTGACACTAAGAGGTTTCTGGGTCACACAGATATATTTCCCAATTGCCTCTCAAATATACTCAGAGTTTGTTTTGGGGAGGTGGGGTTAGGGGAAAGGGGGGCTTGAGACTGAAGAGCACTTAGTAGCAAATTGTTTAGGTAAGAATCAGGAGTCAAGTCTCAGATCCATATGGGAAGTGTAAACTAACCTATTACTTCCCTCTTTGTCTCAGAAATGTTTTAATGCTCACAAAAAGAGCAAAATTGACAGCGCTGGTGAATGAAGTTCTTTATATACCTGCAGAATAGGTACTTGGTAGCTGGGCAGCAGTAGCTTCCTTAGTGTCTCAGACCTGACTGTATGAGTGAATAGCTCAGTCTCTATGGGCTATTCATTCTTCAGTGATTCCTCTTGTGACTAGCACAACCCACATAGGTGCTGGAACTAGGGGTGCTGGGGTGCTGCAGCACCCCCTGGCTTGAAGTAGTTTTATTCATATACAGGGTTTACAGTTTGGCTAAATGGCTCTCAGCACTATACAAACTGTTCCAGCACCTCTGCCCCCATAGCATCTCTGCTTCCAGCCAGGCTGCCAGTTGTGGTAGTAGTTATTGTGATGTGGCCATCTAGTCATTGGTGATAAGACTGAGACCAAGAAACCCGTGTAGGCCATAAATGGCTATCAGAGAGTAATAGCTTTTGGCCACCACTGTCCTGGCTTAGAGTGAACATAGTGGCCTAGAAGTAAAAGGTTGTGACTCTTATTAAAAATCCCCTAAGCTACGCTGACCTCTTTACTGTTCTGGAAAAACTGTGTTTAATCACAGTTGGTAATTACTAATTAGCTGAATTAGAAACTATGTGATCTCAACAGTTAAAAACAATGGCATAGAAACCTTGTTTTCCAATTCAGAATGTCCAGATATTAGACAGATGGGATCTGCTTGATATGAGATATACAAAAAGCAACTTCCACATGAGACAACTTCCATCTCTTGGTAGAGTTGCTGCCTAGGAATCATGCAGGTCCTTTTTTAGGTTTATCTGGTGAATCCAGCCAGTGAGTTGGAGAAAGGGCTAATAATTTGTTATTGCTCTAATATGAGGCCACAAGTTGGTAGAAACACAACACTTGTTCATGCATGTACTAAAATAGGGCCACCCTCAGGGTCAGTCTTCATGGGAGAAGATAGAGCATCACAATTTTACACAAACTGTCTAGTATAACAATGAAAGCTAGAGATTTGCTGCATCTGCCTTGTAAGCACTGTGCAGCTACACTGCAACTTCAATCAAAATATAAGTCTGCCTGTGATGATTAATTGTAAAAGAACAAAGTGGCAAACATCTGATATTTGTGCCAAATAACAAATTTTTCCTTGTTTTTCTTGTACGGTGAGTTTTTAGCACCGTTTTTGCAAAGGCCATGTCTACTCAGAATTCCCAGACTATGAGTCAGCCACATTCTGTTATGCACCTGTAGGTCACATGATGTGGCGTGATGAAACTTCACCTTATGAAGGGGTCAGAGGAGTATTTCAAAGGCTCACTTTCAGATGTAAAAATATAAAGCTATTTCCTACCGCTTCATTTTATTCTGTTGGGACCTTGCCAGACAGCCAACAGTTCATGATATCTAGTATTCTGATTTACTGAAGCTACTGCTGTTTTCTAGATAGTTTATAAACCTCAGAACCCCAGGGTCTCTCAAAGATTGCATCCTTTATTCTCACAACAACCCTGTGTGATAGGGAAGTATAATTATCGTCATTTTTACAGAAGTTGAGGAATGTCCAGGTGTTAATTTACATGTAAGCAGGCAGATAGAGAAACATGTTGTGACTTACATAATGACCTCTACACCATCCCACCTTCTGGAGTAAGGGGCCTGGCTGGGTAGTCTCCAGCAATGCTTAGTGACCAGAATAGCTCTCTGGGGCCGTGAGCTGCCAGGCAACAGTTAGAGCAGCCCTGAGGCTAAGACACTTGGAAGACAGTAATTGACTTAATCTGAGCTAGCAATTACTGAGTAAGACAGAAAGTTTCCCATTCTATAGCCCTCCAAACCATCGCCATAAAACACTTTGGTGACATAATCAGGTCTCATATCGCAACAGGTTGTGCTGCCTTGAGGAACAGCTTGCCACTGATTTTATAAGGTGAAAGCCATTAAAACGAAGATATTTGTGTAATTTGCAACATGTAAGCCACATTTACACACGCAAGTCATTCTTGTCATGCCATTATGGATGACATTTTGCAAAGACAATACAGTATTATGAAATTAATAGGCTCAGCACCAAAAAAAAAAGGGGGGGCTTAATTTAGATGCAATACCACCATTACAGATACCTAAAAACCTGCTAGAGCAAAAGAGTGGATAATTAAAATGATCATTTGTGGCCTGCCTATTAGCTGTGTATTCTTATTCCTCTGATTACATTTTACACTATTTTTACTTAGGTGAGTAAGGGCTGAAGCATTGGACCCCTGTAATAGGTTGCTACTAAGTGCCTATTCAGGAAAGCATCCTGATTCAGAAAGAGCAGTTAAGCATATACTTGGTGCTTTCCTGATGGATTTATGCATGTACTTAAGAACAGTGCTGTTTGGAATTGGAATCTAAGGGGCTGAGTCAAACCCACTGAAGTCAGTGAATTTCGTGGACTTTGTATCAGGCCCTAAAATGGTATAAAAAAGTCCCTAATAACTAGGATGATGTATGATTTAATAGTGAGTTGTGATAAATAAACTAATGTACAATCTATATTTGTATTGATTTATTTAACCCTCTTGTCACCTCTTATGGGTTTTTTAAAAATTGTTATTCTTTGTTAAAAAAGGGAAAATATAATGAAATTTTTGTCTGTGAACTGGGTGAAAGATCGATCAGTTCCATTACTTTGAAATCCTAACAGCACCACCCATTCCCACCACCATTGCAGCCCTTTTCAGTCTGGGTCTTGGGAAAAGGTGCGAGCTGAAGGCTGGGAGCTCAAACGATTTCCGCACAATACACACAAAGTTCCTATGCCTGATTATGTCGTAGCTCATTTTTAGCAAATGTCAAAATGGAAAAATCAAGCTGTCATTCCACATACTGAGCCCTTGTTTGCAAAACAGAGGACCTTTGTGAGGAAGCAATAATTTATGGTGCAGTATCGTAGGTGTCCAGTGAGTTGCATGATGGGTGTATGGACTATCCTGGGGGGTTCCTGAAAAGAAATACAAGTTGGAAATGATGATTTCCATCTATGAGTTTCATTTATCCCACAAGTTTCTTATTTTATAAATGAGCATATGTTGTAATTTGAAGTCATGGTATGGAGTCTGGCTTGTGAATGCTTTCTTTACAAAAACATTCATAGACTCATAGACTCGTAGGTCAGAAGGGACCAATATGATCATCTAGTCTGACCTCCTGCACAAAGCAGGCCACAGAACCCTACCCATCCAACATTCATAGACTATGTGGGATAGTAGTTTTTATTATTATTATTATTTAATAAATAAAACAACGCAAGTTGTTTGGAGTATTTCAGTCACCATTTATACTGTCATGGACTGTCGCAGTGACCTGTATTCAAAGAAGACGCTATAGAATGTTTAAAAATAATTCTATAATAGCAGCACCTCCTCCTACATATATGTATGTCATACAGATTTTGTATCTTTGCATTCAGAGTTTTCATTTTTTATTTCAGACTTAAGAATTAAGTCTTTAGTTACCTTCAAAACTCTCAGCATTAGGCCAGACTCTGTGCAAACAATCTAAATAGGAACAAAGCTTCTTTTATGTTGAGGAGCTGTTAAATATTACAATAACAGCTTGTCTTACTTTTCAGACCTTGGAAACCATATCTGAATTTTTGGTGCAGTTTCTCTTGCTAAGCAGTACCAGCAATATGTATCTACAACTAGGTTATTCTACTTCTTTTTCAACCCCCTGTGGGTATATTGGTCACTTTACCTCTACTGAACTTGAAGATAATGCTAACCGGACATATCCTAATTTGTAACAAAAAGACCAATATGGATTATTCCTTATCTGTTTGCTAGTATGTTCCGTACAGAGCTGTGCTGGAAAAGGCACGTCTAAAGAACGGGACAAGCTAAAAATGAAAAATGTCAATCCCTGTTTTTCTTTCTGGATGCAATTCATTCCATGCAGAGACCTCAAGCACAGTCTTAATTACCATTTAAGACCACTGGTTACTGCTCTCTCTTTCTGTAGCCAGTCCCCAGATGGCATGAGCCTGTTACAGTTCTCAGCTGGACAGCATCATTCTTTAGCTCAAGTTGTAGAGACTCAAGTTCTTAATTCTAGAGTTCTGGGGTTCAGCCGTCATCTCTGTGGAAATGGCGGCCATCACATTGGCACATAGGAGCAGGGGTGGTGAGTTGTATGGGCCTGTGGTGCCCGGGCTCCAGCAAATTCAAGGCCCAGGGGGCCTGGCTCCATCACTGTTCAGGGCTGGGTCTCTCCCTTGGCCCCATCTGCTGCCCCAGTGCACTGCCCCTGAACAGGGGGCTGCCCCCTGCTGCTCCGCACTGTGCTCCTTTGCCAGCCGCTGCTGGCTATAAGGGAGCTGGCTGGGACAGGCTAAGGCAGCTGCTGCACCTGTGGAAGGAGGAGGGAGTGGGCTTATTCTGGCTGGACCTCCTGAGCAGCAGCCTGGGGGGGCTTGGGTGAGTGTCATGCCAGGGGGACCAGGAGGGCCATCCTCCCCAGAAGCTCCCTGCTGTCCTCTGGGAGAGGGCGAGGGGAGTCCTCCTCTCTGCCCCGCCCCACCAGCCTGGGGCAACCTGCCTACTGTACCCCAAACTCCACATCCCTGGCCCAGCACCATGCCCCGCACCCCCTCCTGCACTCCAGCCCTTTGTCCCAGCCCAGAGCTCGCACCCTGCACCCAAACCCACTCCTGCACCCAGCACCCTAAACCCCCTCCCAGAGCCTGCACCCCTTCCACACCCAAACTCTCTCCCAGAGCCTGCACCTCAAACCCCCTCCTGCACCAAACTCCCTCCCAGAGTCCACACCCCTTCCTGCACCCCAACTCTCTGCCCCAGCCCAGAGCCTGCACCCAGCACCCAAACTCCATCACAGAACCTACACCTCAAACTCCCTCCCACACCACGCTCTCTCCAAGAGCCTTAGGCAGGAGGGCAGGACTTGGTGGTGCCCAGAACAGGTCCAAAAATTATACAAGCTTGCCGCCCCTGCACAGGAGCTACCGCAGAGCTGGACCCTCTGCCATACCCATCCCCATACATACCCAAAAATCTTATTTCCTTTTGCAAAGGAGAACCATATTTGTTTTAGGAGAGCTTTCTATGCTGGCGGAGGGGAGGGTTGAAATTGCTCCTTAACCCAAGCTTTATGTGTGGCTTAAAAGTTGCTGATGGCCTTTCAAGGGGTGAATTCCACCTTGGAAATAGCCTTGTTGCATAACCCATGCAGAGCTCTATGTTTGGTAGTATACAGCATGTATTGTACTGGCCTGCCCTTTCCCCCAGTTCTTTGCTTCCATTAAGGGGAATGTGTGAGTGCGGGAATATGCATCTGTCAGTTTATGTCTGAGAAAGCAGAAAGGAGATTTGAATCAATGTGGTGCTCAGTTCAGGAG
This sequence comes from Chelonoidis abingdonii, assembly GCF_003597395.2. NCBI lineage: Eukaryota > Metazoa > Chordata > Testudines > Testudinidae > Chelonoidis > Chelonoidis abingdonii. The sequence goes on from NC_133770.1 coordinate 190,573,410, forward strand.
CACTGTGCACAGAGGCTTAATGTTCAGCGTTGCTGAGGATATTCTCAGATAATGACTTAGTTTACTTGGCAAAGCCCAGTCTGAAAAGGGGAGATGCCTACAAATGAAGCCTCATAAAAGGATATAATTAAACACTGACGCGCCTCTGAATGAAAGAGCTTCGAGATAATGACTACAATGGTACACTATACCAATGGTAACAAGATATGCCACATTTATATATTTGCAGGTTGATTTAATCTGACAGCATTCTTAGCAATAGTAGGCTTGGCCTTGCTGGGCAAAAACAGTATAGTCCTATGTGCCCTATAAATGAGGCATTTATTTATCTTTTATAAACATATATGTATCAATTAGCAGACTTCCTAACCCATCTGGAAGTTAACGTCTGTTGAAAATATATTGCTTTATTTGCCATTTTGGCATAGAGTAATTCTTTATGCTCAGACTAGGAGGTTTGTACAGTCTTGCCTCTCCCTCCCAACCCCCTCCCAAGAAATTATCTTTAATTTTCAACATATGATTATATATATAATAGCAGCATCTCCCTCTACTGTAAAACACTTTTAATAGTCATGAGCCAGTGCTGTAATGTACACAGCTACCATAAACCTAGAGTGTGCTCAGATCCTGGTGCTGTAGAAATCCCTCTGTAGGGATCTTGGAATAGTGCCATAGAGGCAGGTAATCCACTCCATTCCCCCTCCCCCCACATTCACGAGTGGTAAAATCTGCACACAAGATTCCTCACTCATGTGAATCTTGGGTCATAGTTTGACTCAAATTGTCTTGCAGCTTTCAGGCATACAAATAGATAAGCTTAACTCAGAATTTGCAATGTGGCATTATACCACTATTGCTCAGGTAAATTTCTCTATCTACTGTTCTAAGGCTGAAATGTTTTAAGGGCCCTCCTGTATTTTATTGACAAGCTACAGTACTGGAACATGTTTATTAAAATGTAAGATAGGAAAAGGAGTATGCTGGTGTTATGATACAAACAAAAAAAGATGCTGAAAAGAAAAAATCTCTGACTCCTACCGATACAAACTACTAGCAGAGTTAGCAGGACAAATGGCACCAAAAATCCAGATGTGGAGGAAATATCCAAATGGCATTTCAGGATAAAGAAACCTTAATAATAGACTGGAAAAAATTTGCTTTCCAGTAGTCATGGCGGATCTTAGCTCTGATTTTCTTCTCACTTTGCATATGCCGAATTCCCACTGGGGTTCCTAGCAGTCTGGGACCTGTAGGGACACCAGCATATCAGAGCTGAAAGCAGTGTTGTGTCCTTGATCTTTTAAAATCAAAATGTTACAGATTCATTTCAGATCTTGTGACACCTCCATGCTTGATGTCCTTAGTATTTGCCAGTGTTCTGTAGTTTGGAGTGGTGAGCTGGCAGCGTTTTACAAGGAACAGTTTTGGGAACTACCTTTACAAAAAACAAACACCCTTCCAGGTTTGCTTACAGTCTTCACCCTCTGGTAGCAAAGGCCTTTTATAGTTACCCAAGGCAAAGGCAAGGAGCAGGCATTTGGATTCTCTCTCAGATAATAATATTAGGAAGGGGGAGGAAGATGCGGCACTTGGCGTGGTAGTGCATATTTACTAGATATTGGTGAACAGAGTAAACACTGCAGTAACATTCCATAGACATGGGCAGCATTTAAATCAAGTCAGCATTGACTTCTTGATTCTAGCTTTGGAAAATATTTATAGTTTTTTTTTCCTTTTAAATTATATGTGCATTGTTTCAGGTTTGGACAGGGTAAGGATACCATGTCATTTTGGGAGTCGGTTGCATAGCTTTCACGTGCACGAGGGGAGAGGGATTGAGTTATCATGGGGCATAGAGGTTCAGTTGACTGCTGACAGCACACTGTGCTTGGCATCTTTTAAGGGAAGATGGAAGGGTTCATTTGGAAACGTTCCACTGATTTTTTTAAACAAAACAGACTCCAAAGGACAGGAGCTGAAATTCCATCTCATTCATAGCAACACCCAAGTCTGCATATTATGTTACAGATCTCGCTCACATTTATGATTCAATTTAGGAGATAATGTCAATGAAATTGAACATTGTGACTGGATAATAGTCACCTGCTGAAAGATAAATGCGGAGGCTAAGACATTTATTTTCAAAGCAGGAGACTATTTTTGAGTCATAAAAGTTCAATTCCATTGATGATATTATGATTATATCAAATGATTTGTAAAATAAAATAAATGAGGTCTACTCTCCCTGGCAAGCCAAAAGAAGACCCATATATTATACTCCATTGTGCTTTATTGAAAAGCCACATTATGACTGGCTCAGAAAGAGGGAGTAAGTCAGAGAGAGGATTTGTTCTGTGCTTCAGCGAACCAGAAAACTTATTTTCTTTCTCTATAATCTGTCATCTCTGTCTTTCTTGTTTATCTATCTAGGCACCAATCTTCATAGTACCTAAGAATCCTAGACTAGTGTCTACATTTACTGAACCATTGCATTTTGACTTTTAAACTGAGTTCTGTAGGTGCATTTTTTCCCCTGTACTTGGGAGCTAGGCCTGACGTTACTGGCTAACGCTGATTTCATGCAGTGTATTTCATACAATAACTATGTTAAAAGAAGCATAGAGTTGCAAGGTCAAACACTAGTCAGTTAGAAAATGTCAGACTGAAGGCTGTCTGTGCAGCCTTAATTCAGCCCCCTTATATATATATGAATGATGACACTGGTTTTTAATTACATGGTCTCCTGACAGCTCTGCTCCTATCCCCCTTTCCCAACCCTTGCTTTTAGTCTCCCCACCTCCTCACTCCTGCCCCCATCCTCTCCCTCTGCTCCTAGTCACCTCTGCCTTTTCCTTGTTTCTATTCCCCTCTTCACTCCCATCCAGCCCCAGCCCCCTCCTCCCTTCTCTCCTCTCCATTCCAGTCAAGCAATTTCCTCCTCCTTCGCCTTGCTTCCTGGGCACCATGAGGGGGACCACTGAGACACGAGGAGAGACAGTATCCTGCTCTCAGTTCCCATGTTCAATATCATAGCAGGCAGGAAGAGAAATTGCAAGGAAAGTGTAGCTCAGCCCCTGCAGCCTTGGGCTAGAGCACACTCAGTCACTCTGTGGTGATGGCACATGTACAGTCCAGTCAGTATGCAGAAGAAGTGAGGGGCTGGAGCATGCTCAGTACAGATGGCATCTTCCTAGAATCTAATAGCCAATCTCTAACAAGGCTTTACTGATGAAGTGCAGATTGAGATTTTTCAGAGACTCATAAATTGGCCAAATTTGGGCAATTTTTCACAGGGATGGCAAAAGGCATATCCCTGATACCAGGGTGTCCCTCTTGCCAAATTTCAAATTCCAGTTCTGAAGCCTGGGAGTGTGAGAACCTCTCAGTGAAATGATTTTAAGATTTTTTTAACATAGGCAGAACAATGTTTTCCCTTCTTCTCAGAAATACCTGGACCATTTTAGCTGAAACTTTCAAACATAAGAAGCATTATTAATACTAATGCATCCTGAGGCAGACACTTAGCATTGAAAAGTTCATCCCAAAGTTACAGTTTGGCATAGTTATAAGCAAATGAAAACAGGGTCATAAAAAGTGTTCGGTAACCTTAAATAGAGGCAGCACTACCAGCCCTCTCTATAATAATAAATGCTTATCTGACTGGGTTAGAGTCACCAAAGGAGCATTCACTGCAAAAAAAGGTCCACTGTCGGCACTGATAGGTGTGGGCAGATTGAAAATTTGACTAAGACTTCACAAAAACCTACCTGGTGGAGGCTGCAACAAGGCTGGCTCAGCACATCTCCTGGCCCAATGCTCCACACATGTATATTGCTAGCTATTAGCCCTCATATTTTGTACTGTGATGCTCCCGAAGGGATACGAGATTACAGTAGCTTTCCACTGCCACAATGTCCAGGCCTCCCATCAGGCTGACTTTCCACTTTGGCCCCCTTCATCTGCAGAAGCTGGTGGAAATGTGGCCTGAATCTGACCTACTGCACAGTGGTTGGCATTACAATCTTTAAAGTGTTGCCTTTTTCTTAATGAATTTTACTGTGGTATTTATGGCGGTCTTTATAGGTAGTACAGGAAATCCTGCAATAACATCTGTGACTTTCAAACACTCCATGCTATGGGAGATTTTACGTATTTTAATTTATATATAGTATAAAGAAAATTATTAAAGTCTAAGATATTTGGGGCTAGGATTGCCTTTGTTTTTATGATATGTATGTACAGCACCTAGCACCTGAAGCCTTGATTAGAGTCTCTATGCACCATTATATTACAAATAATAAATAATAGCAAAGATATTTAGTCACGTTTCTCAGACAACTACGGAAAATAAAAGTATGCTAGTAACAGTCTCACTGAGAGGCAAAAGGAAAGCCTGCAGCTGTTCACCTACTTTTATTTGTTTAGGTGAATACACTGCAATATGCATATTTAGTTGGCTCCTTTGGGAAGAACATTGTTGATTCTGTCTGTCTATGTTAATTAAAAAACAAATTGCTGCAAATCAAATAGTTTACTACCAAAAGACAAAGTAGAATTATGTAAAAATAGTAAAAATCTATCAGTACTATAAAGGGACTGCCTATCCTTGAAACATTACACCTGGGTGTTGTTCAGAACCCTACTGTGCTCATGGACAGTCCAATTTGCTTTCTGTGCAAAATCTTTAAAAAAAGCATAAATTGGAGTACATTGCTTGATGTTTTCATTAATTTTTCACAAGAAGTCAGCTATAACACAAGTATTTCATTTCACACTGTACATAGGAGGTCTTCAATGCTGGGCACAGAACACAAAAGACAAACTCAGATTCAAAAATCCACAGATTTTATTCTATCCATAGGGACTACATGGGATTGATTTACAGAATGTGTTTACATTTTTGACCATCTATATTGGTCATATATCTTCATATGAATATGAGCTGCCTCAAACATCAGTGAAATATTCTAAGTATGCTGGAAAGAAAAGCAATGAATAATTTAATAAGGAATACCAAAGGGAATGTGCAATCCTTGACAAAATTTGGAAACTGTTAATCAAAAAATGTGTCCCTGGAGACAGCAAGCACCCTTAATAGTAAAGGTGTTTGATGCATTTGTTATTTCTATGGTGCAATGAAGGAAAATGATTTCTATGGGGAACAGTCTTAAATTCAGTATTGCAGATACAGTTATATCCACCAGTAGTTTTGTAAATGCAATATAGTTAAGATATTCATAGGAGTTATGAATAGAAACCTGGGTTATTCCGCAAAGAAACAAGACAATGGGAAGCGCATAATTCTCATAGTTCACCAGGGAAAAGAATATAGTTTATCTACTTTTGAAATTAAACAATACACGTACTATAAGGCATCCTGTGCAATACCGGCATTGAAGCAAATGCAGAGGTGGTGATAAAATGGCATTAATTAAATATCCTTTCATTTGCTCAGAAGACATTATGCTCAGACACCCTTTGATCTACTGACACTGACTCACTGATGTAAGAGCTTAAAGGAGTATAAGTTACATATCAATGAGGGGGACGGAGTTATAAGTTAACGTAGACTCAGAGTCAGTGGACCAAATTCAGAAGTGTGTATAAAGGAGCTTCATGGTAATAAGCAGGTGTGAATCTAAGCAAATCTAAATCTAAGTTAATCTAAGTCTAAGGAGCTGGTGAAATGTATACATTGAGGGAGGCCAGACAATGGTATAGTATAGTACACCAACTTAGACTCTCTCTAGACTTACTTAGACTCACCCCTAACAACAGCCCCCCTCCTCCCCTGCTAGCTTACCAGCAAACCAAGACCTTGTTCTTTCTAAGAAGGACTAGAAGTAACACTGAAAATATCAAGTAGACTAGGAGCTTGTTTTTACTATCCACTCTTCAGCATAACTAAGTTCAGTTAGGGAGACAAAAAAACAACTGGGATTCACACACGGTGCATAAATCTGCCATGAATGCAGGCTTTTGCTTTGAGAGCTGTCTCCTACAGTGGTAGGTGGAGGTTATGCCACTCGCCACTAAAGAATTTCAACTTGTTGGGGTTTTTTAATCCCAAAGTAGCCATGGGATAACCATGCTATTATGAAACCCTAATTGTTTTCCGATCATTTGGATAGGAGGCATATATGATGTCATCCATTGTGACAATGTTATTAATTCACTGCAACAATAAACCATGACTATCTATAATGTGCACACTGCGCACGGAAAGTCATATGGTATATTAGCTAATAACGTGGGATTTTATCTGGCCCTTTTCATTTGTTTTGCAGACAGCTCTTCATGCAAATTTCAGATGTCTCCCTCTCAGTGGCAACTCATTGTATCTCTTTGTATGATGCCAGGGCCTTCACATCATATACAGGGTAAGAAACACCGGACCTTATTTTCCCTACTTCCAATATCATTCATTTTTGTACAATTTCTGTAATCATCAGCTGAAACTTCTTTTCATATGTGTGAAATCATAACCATTACAAAACGGAGCACTTTTCTATATCACAGTAGTGGAACAGATTGGAATGGAGTTTGTGTTGTCATATACGTGCATGTGTTTAGAAAAATGCTGGCCTAACCAAAAGCTTTCCTTCATTCTCTTGAGAAACAGCTTCATCTTGTTCTGCTTCGGTGGGCATGGAAAGCATTCAGGATTGAGGCACCTGATCTATCGATAATCAGAGAAGTTTACTTTCTAGTGTGAGAAATCTGCCACTTTCCATGGATGCTAAAAAGACTGCCCTTGAAAGAATCAAGACCCCCACTGACACATGTTCCTAATTTGTGAGTTGTCACATTCACTTCAGCAGGACAACTCCCATGTAAAATCAAGCATTTGTAGGATTGAGGATTTAGCTTAACAATCTGAGGCCTCACTGTAGGCAAAGCTGGCAATGCTCGCTTTAGTTTAGGCTGCCTAACAGTTTCCTTTATAAAATCCTGTTTCCATTACTTGTAACTTTAACCATTTGTGGTGAAATTTTCCAGAACAAGTGCCTGCTTCAGGCTGAAGTTATTTCTGAAGTTTCAGCAAAAACAATTGAGAGTTTCTGAGAATGAGTTCATGTTGTTTTGCTAATATTAGAAAATTCTTACAGACATTTAACTGAGAACCTCCTGTGCCTCCATGCTTTGGAGCAGTGATTTGAAATGTTGCAGTTATAAGCCTCTGAAAATCATGCTTAGGAGACTTGTCAGAGTTTGGCAGCAAAATTCTCTAAAGCTTCTGTCCACACTGAGTACATTCTTCCACCCCCATAGAGTTCCATGCCCATCCCAGTGAATGTGCTTTAGGGATCAGAGACTCAGCAGGATTTTTCTGCAATTGCTACTCCTAGTTGCCAGGGGCTCCTGTGGGCCAGCATTGGAACAGAGAGCAGGGAAGCTGTCTCTTCTGTGCTTTCCATCATCCCCTGCTTGTATCTAGGCAGTGACAAGGAGGAGGAAGGAAGTATCCAGACTTGAATGCAGAGGGGTAAGAAGTAGGCAAGCAAGAGCAGAGGGAAGATCACTGAATCATAGAATAGGGTCAGAAGAGACCTCAGGAAGTCATTTAGTCCAATCCCCTGCTCAAGGCAGGAGCAACCCCAACTAAATCATCCCAGCCAGGGCTTTGTCAAGCTGGCCCTTAAAAACCTCTAAAGATGGAGATTCCACCACCCTTCTTGTGAAATAGTTTTTCCTAATATGCAACCTTGACCTCCCCCACTGCAACTTGAGACCACTGCTCCTTGTTCTGTCATCTGCCACCACTGAGAACAGCCAAGCTCCATCCTCTTTGGAAGCCCTCTTCAGGTAGTTGAAGTTGGAGCGGAGAAGAGGTTAAGAAAAGAGAAAAGGAGCAAAGGACAGGAGCAGACAGAATAGAAGTCCTGACGTAAAAATAGTATGTAATGAAGATGCTCAAGAGACCAAATTGAGGTTGCACAGGCAACCTTAACTGTCATTTCTTAACTGTCAAGAGTTTGACTTTGCAAGCTCAACATTCTTTTAAACTAGTTAGGTTTGTCTTTTGTTTTGCTGTATATAATGTGTATAGACATCAGCTCCAGTTGTTTAAATGCTGTTTCTAAAGGAGATTTCCCAACTCTCAGCTCCAACAACACAGTGAGATGTACTAGCAGCCACACCTGTAAAGAACTTACAGAGCCTGCAAAATACATTCATGTTCTACCCAATAAAAGGCAGTGGCTTGGAGATGCAAGCCATTCATCATATACTCCAACTATTGAAATACACATTGTCCTTTAGCACTTTGTTACTTGGATGCCAAATAAATAGACTTTCAGACACAGAGTCTCTGTTCATAAATTAGCATCAATTTATTGTAGAAGCATCAAATAGAATTAAAGAGGGACAGGCAAGGATTAGTAACTCAGCACATTGTAACTGATAGCCACCTTTTCTCATGAGTCAGATGAAGCCTTTTACCTGTGAGCCTGAGTGCTCACCTGGCACTCATTGAGATCTCTGCTCACCTTACTAGATACTCAAATGAAGTGGATTAGGCAAGATGGGCTTTGATGTTTTTGAGATGAACTTCACAAATGTAATGTTAGTGGAACATGGCAAAGAGTGACCCTGTACTCTGCCTGACAAACGAGGAGTTATTAACAATTCAGGCTAACACATGCTCCAGGGTGGGGTCATAAAAGCAGCTAGTAGAACAGTGGTAGGCAAGCTAGGGCACGGGTGCCAAAGGTGGCACACAAACTGATTTTCAGTGGCACTCACACTGCCTGGGTCCTGGCCACTGGTCTGGGGGGCTCTGCATTTTAATTTAATTTTAAATAAAGCTTCTTAAACATTTTAAAAGCCTTATTTACTTTACATACAACAATAGTTTAATTATATATTATAGACTTATAGAAAGAGACCTTTTAAAATGTTAAAATGTATTGCTGGCATGTGAAACCTTATTTTAGAGTGAATAAATGAAGACTCCGACGAAGTGAGTATTCACCCATGAAAGCTCATGCTCCAAAACGTCTGTTAGTCTATAAGGTGCTACAGGATTCTTTGCTGCTTTTACAGATCCAGACTAACATGGCTACCCCTCTGATAAATAAAGACTCGACACACCACTTCTGAAAGGTTGACGACCCCTGTAGTAGAAGAAAGCGAGTGGGTATTCACCCACTCATTAGACGCAAGTGAGTATTCACCCACAAAAGCTTATGCTCCAATGCATCTGTTAGTCTATAAGGTGCCACAGACTGTTTGTCTTTTTTTACAAATTGAGACTAACACGGCTACCCCTCTGATAGTAGAAGAAAGTGATTCTTGAACTCAGGGCTCTGGGTGAGAAGCTTCCAAACTTGGGGGGGGGGGTGTTTTAAATTTTGTTATTTTTCTGTGACTAAGAGAGAGGTTTTCCCCTGGATTAGGCGAGCTGGCTAGATGGCTGCTCCTGTGTTTTTAGTGTTGAATTCCTTCCTCAGTTTCAGTGTGATCCACTTTTCTTAACCCTCTGATCAGGCTTATAAAGGAAGCAAATGAATAAAATATCCAGAAGCCTGAAAATTACCATTTCCAAATGGTGTAAAATCCCACCATTCATAGCTGGCTGGTGTGTACAAAGCAGGGGAACACATAGTGCACCTGCAGGAGGCAAAGACCGACCTCCTAATAGTCCAATATGATCACTGATCATGGGTGCCACATCTGAAACAGATTTGTGTGTCTTGAGCTGGACACCCAAAATTAGTGCCCGCTTCTAAATGTTTTGGATGAAGTGTATCTTGCTGTTAGAACAATTCTTTTCTCTTTGAAGTCACTACAAAGCATGTAGGGGATTATGGGACTGAACATATACAGGACGCTGTAATAATGTGTGGCTGTTATCTAACTGCTTACAGCCAGCCAGTATGGAGTAAAACCTAGAATTTTTCATTTCCAAGCCTGGGAAGTCGTTAAGCATGTGTAATTCCTGAGTGTCAACAGGAACTGGATGATGCTTTGTGCAGCAGCTCTCAAGAGACTCATCCACCCTCCAGTGAAGTCAATGAAAAAAATACCATTGAGTTCCATGAGGGTTGACTAGGACTTCCAGCCTTTTGACTCTATAAACATAGATTTCTATAAGTTGATCAGAAGAAGCACTTCAGCCAGCTTAGGCACTAGTGAGAATGGTTAAACACTAAAACAGACAATATATGTAGTCTTTCCAGCATCCACGTACATACAAGCCATTACATCTGTGTGTACCAGCCATTCTTATTAGCAGAATCTCTGAGATCTCTTCAAATTTTCTGATAAAATATGGAAAGTCCCAGCAAAGAGCAAATGTATGTGGCTTCATTATTATAAAGCTCCAAAAGCAGGTGTTTACAAGGGAATTACTGACACAACCTCTGATATCAGGGTACATATCTCCACCTGCAAATAGTAAATGCTGCTATTCATTCCAGAACTAAGGTAAAGAATATTAATAGTTTTACACCTGCACTATCATGAAAAAAACTTTATGTTGAGCTATATTCTACAGCAGGGATCGGCAGCCTTTGGCACGTGGCTTGCCAGGGTAAGTCCCCTGGCAGGCTGGGCCGGTTTATTTACCTGTCGCATTCGCAGGTTTGGCCGATCGCAGCTCCCACTGGCTGCAGTTTGCCGCTTCAGGCCAATGGGGGCTGCAGGAAGGGTGGCCAGCACATCCCTCGGCCCACGCCGCTTCCTGCAGCCCCCATTAGCCTGGGATGGTGAACCGCGGCCAGTGGGAGCTGTGAACAAACTGGCCCGGCCCGCCAGGGGACTTACCCTGGTGGGCTGCATGCCAAAGGTTGCTGATCCCTATTCTACAGCATAAACTCCAGTAAGACTTATTTTACCCTTTCTATATAGCTTATGCAAAACAGCTCATTTTAACTGTACAGTGACAAAAGTCTAGAAGTGGAAGTATTTTAATTTCAGTTTATGCTCCTATTTATCATTACAATGGTATCTGCTACTGTTACCATTCAATAATTGTGCCACAATTTCTATTGAAAGGGTTTCACTTCTCTTTTCCTGGGATAGTACTCAAGTTATCGGAGAGTTAAAACATGGCACACATGACAATCTATTTGGCTATGTTTTAATTTGAAGGAGTGCATGGTAAAACATACCTTCCCTAGTTTCAGAGAGACTTTTATATTCCCATAAGTGATTTTGTTCTTTCTAATGAGGTCACTATTGGACCACTGTTATGGGAAATGTGATGCCTCTTCAACACAGGGCTGCTGTTGCTAGGGTCCAGCCCTTCTCTCCCCTCCCTCCCCCATCTCCTCACTAGAGTATTCTGTGTGATATAATCAGTGGTCAGTGATTTGTTTAGGAAACTGGGTGAAGTGGAGAGGAAGCCAAAAAGGTCTAGACTATGACATAAATGAGTATCACAATACTTTGAATAAATTTATACTGTGACCCAACTTAAAAATAACTACATGGGAGGAAAAACGCATGCATGCTCTTTCTGTATCCCCTTGGACCACTGGAAACTGTTCCATTCACTCCTTAGCATTTACTACAGCCAGGCAAATAATTCTTAGCAGATAATTTTCTCTGTCTTTTTAAAATGGCTTTCAGAATGTTCATGAGTAGATCCGCATGTTCTTGGTTTTTGTAGTTCAAGTCACTAGACAATTTTATTATTGTTTATTTAGATTTTTTACTCTCTGGGTCTTGACCTTTTAGTTCCCAGTATGAAGAAGAATGAAGCTCAAAATGTTGAAATGTGATGCGGGGGGACGGGGACTGCTCATGATTAAAATGTGTTCTTGCTAAACAATCTGAAATCCCCAAGCTACACCTGCATAAACCCATAATAAATATGTACCCCCAAAAAAGAGAATGAAAAAGCTTTCCAAAAATAACCACTCGGCTCTCTTGGAGTGTCAAACCTCTGATCAGTTTTAACCTAGAATATCCCCCTCACCAAGGTTTTCTGATAGGGTGAAATTCACCCCTGTGTACAGGGCCCACAGAAGGGCTTATTCTTAAAGAAGTTCATGATGTGTACTGTACCTAGCACTTACGCAGGGATAAAGGTAGGGGGAAGTATCTGGGCTCTCTTTTTCCCTCTTGTGCAACCACACAGAAGCCATGTTAATTTATATATATATAGAATGTGTGTGTGTAGTTTTTTTCAGCTGAAATAAGGAAACAAACAAAGATGCATGAGTGCAGACGTAAAGAAGCAACGTGGTTGCAAAACCAAGGCACAGCCATTACTTCAGTGTAGTTATTTTTAGTGTGGCTATGTATTGATGGGTACCAGGATCCTGAACAGCAGCAGCAGCTATAGAGCTTGTGTTCTCATGGCTATTGGTTAATTGTTTACTATAAATCATCTTCAGTTTATTTAGTCTTTGCTTTTGTGTGTATAAATCAAAATGATGTTTAACAGTGTGTGCTGGAATGGTCTGTGTTCACAAAATTCCAAACCAGATTGCAAGTTATCCATGTGCTGTGCCTTTTCTTAAACCACATTTACTGCCAAAACATGAGCAGCATGTGACAATGATATTTAGTTTGTTTATTTATTTTTCATAGAGCTTGGATACTGCTTGCTTCTTTTTGGTTGTGGGCCTCCTGCTAAAAAAATTATTAGAACTTACTGAGTTGGTCAACACTTCCCCACCCATCTGCCTTCTCCTCGTTTTGTACAATGGAAATTTTTTTGCGTGATTATTTTTGTCCATTGATAGCTGATTGCTCTAATAAATAATACTGAATAACCAGAACATTAGAATTACAAGTATTTTTTACAAAGTCTAACAAGGAATCACTGTACATATCTATCATTTGCTGCCTTTTAGGTTCCCTTAAGCAAACGTGGGAGATAGCTAAATACTTTGTTTCTGCTCATCCTAATATATGAATACAGATGCACCTGTCTGTGTCTTTGATTTTTGAGGTGGTCATTGTGGATGGTTTATTTTCTCAGCAATAGTTAGTAATAACTGAAATAGTCTGATAAAAAAGAAGGGAATAAATTAGCTATAACTGTATTCACATGCAAGGGCACATATTTGTGTTTTATTTAAATGCTCACATCCTTGGCACTTTATATTATCTACAAAAACCAAAAAAACAAGTGAGTGAAAAATGAGCAAGTCATGGATTTTCAGTGCTCTAATGACTTATCCTAATGTATTCCTTCATCTAAATACAGATTTCTATTTAAAATTCAGTATGCAGGAGTAATATGAATTCCAGTTTAATAGATTCCAAATAATTGCCCTTTAGAAATGATGAATAGCTGTTTAAAGCCACTGATAAGAATACACTATTCCTCGCTTAACAATGGGCCTTCCACATGAACTGTGTCATATATGCCTGAAATTAGTTTATTAATTTTTTTTATTGGTATGCAAAACACAGGCTGATGGCAGATGCCAAATAACCCCTCCCTCCGAACCTCACACTTCCAAAAAAAAGCTCTGTTACTGTTTTTGTGGGGGACAAAAAAAAGAGGGAGAGGAAGATAGATTTTTTTATGCTGAAGCCAGGCCACTGAAATGCAAATGATGCCAGTGTCTCTTGTACTTTGATTTTCTTAGATTTTCTATCTTAAAAAGAGGAGGATCTAAGGTTGAATTGGATTTTGCAAAATTCCACAATCAAGAAGCTTTCTGAAGGCTGTTTGTGCTGTCTACAGATGCCTTTTAAAAGAACGCGTTCCAGACGTGTTCTTTCATTTCAAAGATGAGCATCCAGGACTACTGAAATGAAAAATACATTATTCATTTACTCAATGTAGCAACATTTTCACTTAACAGAATAGATATCCTCTTTATAATGTAAGAAAGTCTTTGAAAGCACAAAACAAAATAGATTCAATGGAGGCATACATGGAATATGCAGTTTTGTGTGCAATTTGATAATGTACATTTCAGAATTTATATGTGTGCTAGGCACACATACACTGATATGCATCTTTGAGGAGAACATATACACTGGCATGCATCTTTTATGAAAATACATATACTAATATATATATATTAAGAAAATAATTCCAATCATATTTTTAAAGAGACTTGTTTTTTAAGTGAACTATAACACTATATATTTAGAAAGAGACAAAATAATTTGTCTCACGGCATCAGCCATTTGATAATGCAAAACTAATAACAGGATGCTGTAGAATTGATTACTAATCAGCAAATGGCTGGATGCTTCAAAGTTCTTAGAATTTCAGTGGACATATACTAATTTCTGTGTGAAAAATAAATATGTCCAGAATTTGCAAAATTATGTGTTCATTGCTATGTGATTTGTAATATCATTATGCTTAATATAATATTTCTGCTTACTTAACATTACCTGCTTATATATGTAGTACAGGGCATGCATACATCTGCATATATATAGATCTAGTGTGTGCATCTATGTCTATAGAGCTAGCTAGCTATGCTATATGCATAGTACAAAGAAAAATAGATTTCCAGAATCTATTGCAGTGCATGCCACCAAACTAAATGTCTGTTACCTAGGGAAATAGCTCCCATTTATTTGTTTGTTTCAGCAAACAGTATAAATACTATTCTTCCCATTTAGTTCTAGAGGTCAGAATGTAGAAGTGGAATGTTAGTGGAAGGCAGCAGTGACTCTTTTCCCTTCCTCCATCTCCTTTTTCCTACCTCAGAACAAATGGTGGGAGAAGTAGATTTGCTCTTATTTTCTAGCTGCTTTTTCATTTTATCCTCCCAAACTTGGCCACCTCTAAAGATGTCTTAAAAATAGGTTAAAGCAGTTAGCTTTAGCATACTTGTGTCTATAATCTAGTCTCTTTAGCCTTTTCTTTTCTCTGTAGGAGCAGGGCAGTTATCCCCTATTCAGGGTCATTTTCTTCTGCCTCCAGGGTAGGCTGCCTTTTCCACACACCACTGGTACCCAGAGAAGAATGGCTCTTCTGTTTGTCCAACTGCCTGCATATTGCATCCATTGCTCCATTCAGCCTGCCTTTTCAGGTCTTCTAGCTGCTGTACAACTTAGCTTTTGTGCTCTACTGCCAGGGGTTTTCTGAAGCCAGACGCTTTTTGAAAAGAGGGGATATTTGCATAAACAATGCCATGTGAGGAGGTCTGCTGGAAACAAAATCAAAATTCAGTCAAGCAAATCTTCCTGATCAACTCATTTCTTACAGCTGACACCTCCTATCGTTACCATCTGTATACTAAATTATGGCTGAAAATTTGTGCAACTCTTCCTTTTCGCTTGCTCTGTGTCCAGCTTTATCAAATAAGCCAAAGTATATTTTGTTTTCCAATTTAGACTGAACAGAACCCATAAACAGAATTTGGTATGTGGAATGAGGAAAATATGGTGAGTTAAATAAAACAGGAGGCCAGCCATGCATCAGCTAGTCTGCAGCTCAGATTGGATTTGTACTGAGGGCTCATCAAAATGCACATTGGAAACAAGATCTGCCCATCAGCTTGCTGAGATTGCAGGTCAGTGATGGCTGGGCAGTTTTATCAAGGCAGAGCAGAGAGGGGAGGCATATTTACCAGTGTGGGTGGTAACTGAAAGAAGCATGCTGAAAACACATGTGTTTAAAATAAATGGCTGCTAGCTTCAAATATTTTGTCCTTGTATACATATGTGTCTAGGTGTGTGTAAGCACACACACTATACATATAAAAAGGCATACACACTTATATGTGGGTATATATATGCACACATGCAAACATGTATGTCAGCTGTATGGCCTCTGTGTATTTGTTTATACATACACACACTCACATGCACAGAAGATATAGCTTCTCAGTGTGCTAAAAGGAAACAAGATAATTTAAAAAAAAAAAAAGCTCACAGACCATGAGTAGCCCAGAGGTGGAAAGGGATATAATTTCCTAAAGCACTGGTAAAAAATACTAGTCATTGGAAATATTTTTAACCTATATATGAAGCTAGATAATGGATATGTAATTATTCCATTAAAATATGCTAAGAGAATGTTAGGGTTGCACAGCTAAGCACTCAAGAATTAGGAGACAGCAACATAAAGGTTACATGCACAATCCTCATTTTACTCCCTTACGTATACATAATACAATTAAATAATATAACAGAGATTTTTATCACATTAGGTACACATGTAGCATCTTCCACTCTGCGCTACCTGCGAAGTTTGTGTATGCCAGCCAAACAGAGTCTGTGAAAGCCATTATTGTACAAAATGCATAGTGTGGTCTTCTCCTTTGGACCCGTTGCCTCAGTCACTGCCCACTTTAGAAGCTACACAAGAAAATACATTGTCTGACGTAATATTTTTGTTTCAGAAATTAATGTGGTCCTGTCATAAACAGATAGCTAAGGGTTAATGTTTCTCTTAGCTGTAAAGGGTTAACAAAGGGAACCAAACACCTGACCAGAGACAATCAGGAAACTGGATTTTTCACAAGCTCAGGAGAGAGATTTTTGGGTGTGTGTCTTTGTCTGTGTCCTGTTGCTCTCATCGGGCTCTGAGAGTATTTCTCTTAATCTCCAGGCTTTAAAATCTTTCTGTTCCCAGTTGTAAGTACAGGTGATAAGACTAATATAGATTTTTATATTGTTTGTATTTACATGTGCGTAGTTTGCTGGATTTTTAAATTGTATTTCTTTTGAATAAGGCTGGTCATATTCATTTGTTTTCTTCTTAAGCCAATGACCCTGTAATATGTCACCTTGATACAGAGGACGATTTTTATGTCTTTTTCTTTCTTTTATATAAAGCTTTCTTTTTAAAACACTGTTGGATATTCTTTGCTAGTGAGGCTCAGGGGACAGGGAAATCTCTCTTGCCAGGATTCCGCCACCCCGCGTCATCTCTCAGGAAAGACTGGGAGGGGAAAAGAAGGAGGGGGAAGGTGAATGGTCCTCTCTGTGTTTGTGTTTCAAGACTTGAACACCGGTGATCCTCCTAGTGAAGTCCAGGGACGGGAAACTGAGGAAGGTATAAGAGGGGAAGGGAAGTGGGTTATTTCCCTTTGTTGTGAGACTCAGGGCCTCTGAGTCTTGGGGTCCCCAGGGAAGGTTTTGGGGAGACCAGAGTGAGTCAGACACTGGAATTTCTGGCTGGTGGCAGCGCTATCAGATCCAAGCTGGTAATTAAGCTTGGAAGGTTCATGCAAGCACCCACATTTTGGACACTAAGGTTCAGAATTGGTACTTATGCTTTATGACAGGTCCTATCACTAAAGCCAGTTATGCATATGCACAAGGGGGCAGACTTAAGTTTTCACAGGCAGCCTTAAGTCTGCCATGTCCTTACTTTTGAGTGTTTGACCACTGAGCCTTGAAGTTATCCTAACAGATTTTTGTTGATGGATTTTTTTAAACAAAAGAACTCTACCATCAGGCGCTCTCTGGTGAGACACCAGTGGAATATGCTGCCCCTCAGAAGGAGCCACTGAGCTCACTTCTCAATTGCACAATCCAACATGCATCCAGTGGGGTATAAATGAAGCCCTGAGTATTAAGGACTATTTATTCCAATAGGTTATTAACATTCTCCTTGAGTGCTATCAATATCTAGAATAATGTTAATAAGGCACTATGTAAAAGGGAAATTACATATTAGAAGGTGGATCCTGGAAAGTACTAAGTGGCTACTTCTGCGTATTGAGGGTCCTCAGCTTCCATTGATTTTAAAAGATGACAGTACTGAACACCTAACATGTTGCTAAGCAAATTGCAGAATCAGGTCCTAATGATCAAGTAGCATTCATTGTGCATACAGTAACTTTCTTATTACATTCTACTGAGATTTAATATGATAGAGATGATATGTCCTTATAAATATTGAGTATGAAGACTAAGGTTCAGCTCACCTCTTCCTATGACCACACAGGGAGCCAGCCCAGAGGTGAACTCTAGAAGGTTCCCTAAATGAAAGAATTCACAGGTTTGTCCATGTATGGGAGAAGTTGGGATCTGGTGCCCAAATTCTCAGCTCACCTGAAACTGGGCAGATATACAGGCCCCCTATGCCACAGCCCTGGCTCCACCAATCCTGCTCTTCATTTTGGCTCCACAGCAGCACACTTTTCATGGAGCCACGTTGTTAGGGACTCCTCTGACAACCCTACCCTGGAACCCTTCCTGCCAGGGATGTGTGCAGGAATTTAAATTAGACCACTTTTGGAGTGGCATGTTCTGTGCTCCCACCGCCACGGCCCTGGGGTCGGAGGAGTTCTGTGCCCCCGGCTGATGATTGCGGGGGGATGCCTCTGTTGGCCACCTCTTGGGCATACTCCTGCTTCCTGCAGGGCCATGCCTGACAAGAGGGCCAAATCTGCATCTACAGGGTGTCCCCCAGATCATGATGGCCCTATCCATGTCCTATTTAGTGTGGGATACAAGTTGCTGAAGTGATAACTAAGGGTCCGTGGGTGAAAATACATGTACCACTGTTCTCTGTTGGGTCACACTCTATGGATCTAAAGTCTTCCCCTCTATATACACACACTCAGAATGGTAGAGCAGAAGGATATAGGTTGTTGGAGAGGTCACATATTGAAGCTTTCCACTTGCAGACAGGGACCCAACTGAATGGCTTTCGAAGCATCCAGGTTTCTTTGA
This sequence comes from Chelonoidis abingdonii, assembly GCF_003597395.2. Classification (NCBI taxonomy): domain Eukaryota; kingdom Metazoa; phylum Chordata; order Testudines; family Testudinidae; genus Chelonoidis; species Chelonoidis abingdonii. Next base: position 190,591,971 of record NC_133770.1, read on the forward strand.
ACTAGCCCTGGCCTCATTAATCACGTGCAAAAGGCATACTGTCAGGCTAGGTTAGCCCCTGATCACATGGACTGGGAATGGAGTGAATGATGCACATCCTCATCTGATGGGTGGGTTGCTAGACCTGTATGACTCCCTCCCTGGGATTCATCAGGGAGGAGAGAGGTGCAGGATTGGCTGCCTCCCACCCTACAACTAAGTGCGCGTTGCTGTTTACCTGATATATAGGGGGCATGATCTTGCACAAATTTAAATACAAGGTATAACAGAATTTGGAGGGTCCTTTTCGAATTTCTCCATGAGTAATACATACAAATTCTATTCCCTGTCTCATTGAAACATGCCAGATCATGTCACTAGATTTATGCACAGGGAAATGAAAAGTAATAATATATTAACTCCTGGGTTCCCTTTCATTCATTTTCTGTAATCTTTAAGTCCTTCTAAACCACCTAGAGCTTTATCATTCTTACCTTCCTAGGATGTAAATTGCTTTAATCCTAAATAGTCCATGGAAATGGGTGGGTCCAAGCATGCTGGAAAACTAGGGCCTAGTGTTTCTTTTCACAGTACTTCAGTTTGGGAAAGCATACTACATAAATAATTTATCTGAAAATATATTTATTGAGGTTTAACAGCTGTGTTAGAGATGTATCTATTACATAGCTTCAGTAAATGTGTTTTTAATGTTCTACTTCATTGCATATAATACCTCTCTTATTAAATTGAAATTAAAAGCATGTTCAGTACCTCATAGTCAAAGCAGCACTGGTGTAGGTTTATAATGCATGCAAATACATCGAGAAAGAGAATAATACATATAACAGAATGCATTGCTTGGCCAATAAAAGACACAAATTGTTCCTGGAAGATATGATATAATATAGTGAGTGCTGTATCCAAAGTTCTGCAGGATGTTAGGGCCTGATGCAAAAGTACTGTTTTTAGTTGTGGGAGATTATTTCTTCAGCAGTTATGTTCTACTTAATTAATGTTGGATTCAGAGATCGTGTGTAAAAAGTTTTTGACAGCATATTGCTAGAGCTACCTGTTTGTAATGCATATAAAAGTCTAACCAGAGGGAGGACAGATTTAGGATTAAGGCAAAACCCTGACAAGTGGAGACTACCTCATCATACTCAACAGGCAGAGGCGTCTGGAGGTCTACTAGTTACTGTAGGTCAGTATTTTGATTTAAAAAATCATGACCTTGAATTCCTTTTTAAAAATTTTTTACAAGAAAATTAGTTTTTAACAAGAAAAATACAGAAAGTTTTTAACAAGAAAAATACAGAAAAGAAATCTGAGCAGTCAGGAAGGAAGGAAAAAGCCTGTACAAATACTGTACTACTTATAAAACATAGGTCCTGAAATACTTGGAAAATTTGAACAGGACAGAAGCAGCCCTTGATAGCTTTTATGTCTAAGGGATCCTTGATAGCCTAAATGAAATGATCTGGTAACTTCTGTCTATTTCCTAGTGAGCAGATGTCTGCATGACAAACATTTCCATCAAAGTGCCTGGTCCTGCAATGAACACCACACAGAAGGATCTCTGCACCTGCACAGAGCCCCATTGATGTAATTGATTTCAGCGGGGCTCTGCAGAGCCACAAGGTTCCAGTGCTCACTGAAGAATCAGGGCCATAATTGGTATACATTGGCTGTATAAGCAGAGGTCAAAGACTAGAAGCATGATCCCACACCCATTAAAACCAATAGAAAAACTTCCACTGATTTCAGTGAAGCAGGATCAAGTAATAAAATGGTTGTGGAGAGTAAACTATGCTCTCCTCACTAGAGGCAGTCCCTCCAGTCAGTGCTGAGATATTTGAGTGGGGCAACATGGGGGAAACTTGGACTTCCTCTGCCAGTGCTATCTCTGTTCTTGGATAAAAAGGTGATGTACATTTGGCTTCTTCAAGAGCACTAAAATTCACTGTTTTTTTTTTTAAAGTGTAAATTAGTTTATGTCTTGCAGACCAAAAGGAGGCAAACTTCTAAAACAAAACCCAGAAATATGAGGCTCTGATGACAGAATTTGCTCTTCAGTTATTAGCAATTATGTATCCAGTTGTGAATAGGCTCCACATATGTTAGCATATACATTAGTCTGTACGTGAAGCTCTGCTTTCCTGAGGATTTTCTCTACAATATTTTTTCCATAAAAGAAATTCAAAGAAGAAATGATAACATTAATATAAGAGAGAGAGAGCTTGATTAGCATTGGCTGCGTGCTCATTATAGTGCAACCAAAATGGGGAGAAGATAGGGAAGGCTCCATATTGTCAGCAGATTGTGTATTTAACAGAGTCTACAGGAGGCGGTCTGCATGACTAGATTGCTCTAATCCTTATAACTTGGAAATCAATAAGATAAATGAAGGAGAACTGAACAGCTACTAGGCTCGGCCCTGATGGTTCCAGGATAAATCCCTTTTAATAAACATGAAACTGCAGCAGACCTGAAATTCTGAGCTCCAGTTCTAAGTTGAAACTGTTTATCTCTCTATCTGCCACATTTATCAGTTTTTGTTTTTACTCCGGCTCTCTTTTTTTAGTTTGTAAGTCTGTGTCCATCCATTTAGCTGAATGTTTTTTCCCTTCCTTCTGCAAGATGAAATATAGACATTATGCTGCTTTGTAATGGCTCCCAAGAAGGATTAAGGAAAAAAATTCTGTCATCCTATAATCATCTTATTCTTGCTTAATACATACTATTGTCTTTTGGGGAAATTCAAATTTGTGAAACATGCAGGGGGGAAAGGAGGGAAATGTCAATTACAAAAAGCTGCAACTCACATTTTTTTATTACAGCATTTATGACAAAGGAAATTTTTTTAATGAAGCAAAAAGTATATTTTCCACAGCATTAACACTCCCTGGCTAGTTGCTCCATCAGAACTGGGATTCGACAAGGCTTGGTTTGTATGATAGATGTTTGGTTAATTTATTTGTTTCTAAATTGCAACAAGAGTTTGGAAGTTCAAGGTTTAATGCCGAGGCTTCTCTTGATATACACAGGGAAAAAATAAATGTAGATCTCTCTTTATTTTTCGATTAAACATTCTTTATCCATGCATTAATACTACTTATGTCGCAGGAATAATTAAAACAGATAAGCTATTTATAAAAATCTTCACATTTCATGCTAATTATCATAATGTAATGTTACATTTCTATTAGCAGCTTTTGTTTCCTCCTCCCCCATCCTTTGCTTTTCTGAACTCGTGGGCCTTAACCAGTCAGTATGTTATAAATCTTTGTTAAAACCAACTAAGAAGCTTGCAACCAAGCAAACTGGACAGTGATGGAGCTTTCCTCTGTTTACCTCGCTTCTGGAGGGCCAGGCTGTCATTGAATTTGAAAATGATGATGTTTTTTATAACTTTTTACTGTGAAGGCTAAAGGATTTTCAGCATGCGGAGGAGCAAGTGAGGATTGTAAGAGAGAAGAACGATGCCATTGGTAAGACTGGTGAACACTGTGCTCCAATAGTTAGAAGAGAAAGCACAAGTAATGTATAAAGGTTAGGTCACCGGGTCAGGGAATAGAAGCAATGCTGTATGATTTAGATGGGCTCTCACACCTCAAACAGGAAATGCCAGTTATCCAAGCAGTCAAATGAGAATTCACTGTGAACGGTTCCCGAGCACAAATATTGTTAGTGATTTGCGGTGAGAGTGTGAAAAGGGTGAGGGGGCAGGAAGAGCTAAGGCCTGCACTTGCAAACACTTGACTTCACTGCAGTGAACCCCGTTGAAATCAGTGGGAATCTTCATGAATAAAGTTGTGCCCGTGAACAAGCATTTGCAGGTTTGAGGCCTGAATTTGTCCAATAAATTGTTCAGAATGAAAAATTACCATTGCCTGTGCACAAACACACACACACGCATTACTCTGCGCTAATGTGGAGCAGAAAAGCAGAGTGCTCAGCTCTAGCATTTTGCCTCTCCAGCCTTCTTTCAGCAGCCTGTAGGACTGAACCTTTAAGCAGTAATTGGTATCATAATACAGATAATGGACCACCATATGTTTTAAAAATATAATCATCTAAGCTTTCACGTAAAACGTGTAATTTAGGCTTCATTTTGTTTTTATTTCTGCACTAGACTTTGATATAAGCCAATGGAAATGAGGTATAAATAAAAGACTCACTCCAGTGCCAAGTTCTGAAATCTTTCTTTAGATAGAACCATACTGATGTGAACAGATACACATACTATCCAGTCTATTGATTCAAAGCTATAACACTTTTTTCCTATATTACTTAATTTATCTTTATTTATTGCAAAATAGATAGCATTCAAATTGCATTAGATAATGTACTGGATAAGATACCTTTTTAAAACCTCTTACTGAGATCCTATTGGGACTGGTATGTAACTGAAAAGACTTAATGGAATATTTCAGGGAATATTGCCAGGGAATGAACAAGAGAATCACATTTCATTTTAAAATGCTGGATAAAAATCACTTAAAATGATCATAGCTGTGATTTGGAAGGGGTGGGATGGGTGTTATAATTTACATAGACTTTATTTCTTACCTAAAATTATTTTCTTTCTTTGTTGCATTTGACAACTTACTAGTGTCTTTTCAGAAATGTCTGACATTCCTTTTAATTAAGTAGTTAGACGCGACAGGCAATAATATATTTCTGGAGGATTACTGAAGAGCATGTGCCAATGTGTATTTTATTTCAGGACTGAGGACTAAGTTTGTAAAGTGCCAAGTAAATGTGTGCTTCTTAATAAATGTATATGAATAATAAAATATATCAAGTATTCTGAGAACTGGTTGTGTCTTCCTTTTGCCCTGGAAGTAAAGCTGAGACTTTTCAGATTGCATCCGTTACTACTACCGGTGCATGCAGATCTCCAGCACTGGAAGTGCATAGATGATTGGGTCCACCTGGACTGTACCCTCTTTTTCCATGTTCATCCAAGTAAATTGGAATGATGCCCTTAAATATGGGAACTGAAGTTGCAGCAAGACAGTTACAAGTGCTAGAATTGTTCTTAGTATTGAGCTGTTTTATCAACTTGGATTCCATAATCCAAAAGTCAGTTCCATCTGCTGCAGAGAGCTCTCATCCTACTGCTCAGAAATAAAAAGCTGAATATGGAGGAGCTAATTGGGACAGAGTTCCTCATAACAGGATGGAGAACCATAACCACCCCAACCAAATTCATCCCTCTCATGTACGTGAAGCCGCTGGTAGCAATGGGGGGCATCCAGGTCAGTATTTGGAAAATCAGATCCTTGCCCCTCCTGGCTAGTAGAAACCAGGAAAGACCAATTGCTCCACTTAATAATGGAAATGCTCAGTGCCTCTTTCGGAAAATGTCTAAACCTCCCCAAAGAACATGATAGTCAATCTGGTCCTCAAGAAACCAAGATTGGATGCAGACAATCTCATCAACTGTCATTAACCTCACCTTCCTAGGCAAAATGCTCAAGAATCTAACAACATGTGGCATCTGCTCACATCTTGGACCTCTCACAATCAGGCTTTAGACCAGGGCAGGGCATAGAGATGGCTCTAGTAATAATGATAAATGTCCTCCTTATGACTATGGCTCAAAGCCAGATCTCAGTGTTTAGTCTATTCAACCACTCAGTAGCCTTTAACACAGTCAATCACAAAATACTGATGACCCACTGCTGTTTGCAACATATACCTAGAGAAGATGTTGCCTGAAAGGACATGCTTTATATTTATCCCATTATCTCATATGATAAACATAGGCAGGAGAAAGAAACAGGTAATCAATTTGATGATTTTGCCATGCAATTTCACATGCCCATTCTGGTGAAGGAGTTGTCAAAGCAATAATTGCAGTGTTGCTTGCCAATAGACACAGATTGCTTAACAGTCACCTCCAGGTGGTAAACTGGTTGCCAGTTCAAGTGCCAGGTAATTTTTATAGGATAATTATTATCCTTACCAAAGTTATTAGAGACTAGCTACTGGGAGATTTGCAAAGTATGAATTATCACTATCTGTCTGAGCAGCAAGGATATCTAATCCACACAGACATTTTTGCTGAGCTGCAGACTATTCCCTTTTTAGATATTAGAAATAATTATTCAGAAAGGATCAAATCACATAATTTTAACAGTTATGAGAGTATTTACAAGCTACTTATTTTTCTGTTTTTGTAACAGTATGTCAAGAAAATATACTGCTGTTCCAGTCTTCTGGCACTTGCTCGGTTCAGCGAGCACCGAAGGTGCAGTGTGATTCTGTGAAGGATATGCCATGCAATGTGTTCTATGCCAATGTCTCTAGGGATGATAGCAGAATCTACTGCATCCTTCTTAGATCAGGTACTGCTAAGGTAGTCCCTGCAACTATGCCATCTTCCATCATTTCCTGCCCATGCACGGCTAGCTTCATGAGAATGTGGCTCCTGGTAAACCTCAGCTCCTCCTGTTCTTGCCCTGTGACAGTGACACACTATAGTTTAGTCTTCTGTGGCCTGTAATATTTTGTTTCAGTGCCAATTGTTGAGCTTGGTGCAGAAGTGGCTGGGAGGTATTTAGCGGCCTGTGACATCCAGGCAGTCAGATTAGATTATCTAGTGTTCCCTTCTGGCCTTAAACTCTATGATTCTATTCCATTCTCTCTCTCCAACTCCTACTCTACCACCTCCACCAAGGTATGTGGTCAAAATCCAGACTGAACCCTTATTTTCTGCTCCACCCTCAGAAGGGGCAGGGAATATCCATAACATTCAGTCTGCAGGATCTCTCCAAATTAAACGTTCTCATACCTCCACTCCCCATCACCACAAAACATCATGGTTCCCCATCCTCTGCAGGAAAGGGTGAGCAAATAAGCAGTTCTGTGTCTACCAGAGCCAAATTGCCTATACAGAGCCCTCAAAGAAAACAGCGGTTGCTAAAGGAACTATGACCCCACTCTATCAACACTCCTGCTACCCCCTTGGCCCTGCCCTGTCCCTCAATCCCCCTAGCTGCTGCTTGCACATGTTCTTTCTTGCTCATGCTTGCATGCTTTTCTCTGTCTCCCATATTCATACTGTCTTTTGTTTAATCTGGAGTGGGTCTCCCAGTTGTGTTGTATGCAGAGCAACCAAAGTGGCTTACCCTAGAAGTTATGTTCATACTGGAGGTGCGTTTGCAGCATGTCTTGACATGCTAGCTGCTCTGACTGATCCAGCTAGAAAAAAACATCAGTGTAACCACAATGGCACAGGTTAGCTGCCTAAGTACATACCCAGGATCTTAGGCAGGATTGTACTCAGGTGGCTAGCTCTTGCCGCCATTGCTAGCTGTAACAAACTACATCAATCAAAGCTAGCTTGTATATGCCTACACATGCTGCAATCACACTTCCCAACTGCAGTATAGTCATACCTTTAGTCATGACCCAGTGGACATGTGAAGGCCTCTGAGCACCCTTGAAAATGCAAGTGCCCAGGCACTTAGCTGTGCTCCAGCACAGTTTTTTTTGGGCACCCTGGGAACCCAGAGGACTTGACCACGACTGTGATTGGTGCTGAAAATCCCCCGGGCACTCAAATTTGCTCTAAGATCCAGCAGGCACTCCAACAGGCCATTGGCACCCATGCAATGGTTGGAAAATTCTGGCCTTGCTGTGCAGCCTGTAAGATGATTCTCATTTAGTGTAATTTCCAATGCATAGCTGGCTATACCATCTGTTGGGAAAAAATGGCTATCAAGTACTGCTTCTCTTGACACTAGCGATGGCAGTAATATTTCAGAGAGACCTGTCGTTTGTTGTTTTGCTACCAGTCTCACTGCTGCTGCTTCTCCCTCCTTCCACTTGTGCCCTATCGAAATACCAGAAGTCTATTTTCATTCTGTGGTGAGCAGATGTTCCCTTGTATGCGGCTGCCTTTCCTCTGCTATCCCTCTGCCTACACAAATATTGGATTGCTATTTTAATGTCCTTTTCTCCAGAGTTAAAAATATAACGCACCAATGATTTTCTTTGTAGGGCACTGGTGCATATGTCTCCCCTCACCATTAGCACTGTTTGTTACAGGTGTTTTCTCTTCAATTTCTTAGGGACAAATCATAAAGTGCCTTGTGCAAGGCCCTAAAATGCCGAAGATCATCTATTTTTGCTGAACGGGGGTGGGGGAGGAAGGTGGGGAGGGATCTGCATGAGAATCATGCTGTAGAAATAACTTCCATGTGCATCTCCACAAGGATGTTACTCCAGATTTACATTGATATGACCGAGAACATGGTTTTGCTAATAATACTAAGACATGGAACATAGTACCTGTGACTACTATTTGCAGTTCTCATGCATTGACACAGCAGCAAACTGGCTTGACAATTTTTTGAGTACATCGCTAGATTAAACTTGCATACTGTTCTTAGTACTGCTGGCCTGTCTCTCTCTGCCTTTCGCCGCTTCCTGCATGCTGTTTTGTTGCTGTCAATACAGTGGTTATTCTCTCAAAAAAATTAAGAGGCAAACATGCTCCCACCAAAGAACTTAGATTAACATATTGTATTACAGAAATGGCAATGGCATATTATCTGCTCCTTTTACAGAGGAAATGTTGGGGTTCATATTCATTTCTTATTTTTCCTTCATCCCCTTTCTTGGGCCTTGTCTACATCTAAAACTTAGGGTTTAGGTTGACCTAACTACATCACTCAGGACTGTGAACAATGTCACGCCCTGAGCATTGTATTTAGGTTGACATAACACCCTGTGTAGACACAGCTAGGTCAACAGCAGGATTCTTCCATCTACATAGTTACCACCTATCAGAAAGATGGATTACCTACACTGACCAAAAGAACCCTTCCTTTGATACAGGAAGCATCTACACTACACCACTACTGTGGCTCAGCTGCAGTGCTGTAGCTATGCCAATGTATCAGTTGTAGTGTAGCCATATCCTCAGTGTACGGGATTTATTAGTAACTGTTGGTGCTGAAATGTGTTAGTTAACTAAGCCTACATTGTGCAACGGGTGGATGAGCCAACTCCAGCAGGTAATTCCTACGGAATAATTCGCTGGCCAAATACCTACACCAGGGGTCTTAAAGTCCCAGCCTGCGGTCATCTGCAGCCCGAGAAACTCCCCACTGTGGCTCGCGGAGGAGAGACGCATGCAGCCATGCTGCTGACTGTCTGCTGCAGCGCCCATTGGCTCGGGAAGAGGGACTAGGGTGACCAGACAGCAAATGTGAGAAATCAGGACAGGGGTGGGGGGTAATAGGAGCCTATATAAGAAGAAGACCCCAAAAATCAGGACTGTCCCTATAAAATCGGGACATCTGGTCACTCTAAGAGGAACAAAGATGCCATCACTAGTAACCAGGCAGAGTCAGTCAAGGAGGCAGCATCGTTAATTGCCGGGCAGAGTCAGCCATGGAGGCAGCATCACTTTTTTCCACAGTGAATATAAACAAGTCAAAATACTGAACACAACTATCTGATGCACACCTTGCTGTAATCCTGACGGTTTCAACTGCTGAGTCACTGAGGCCAAACATCAACAAACTGACAGAACTGAAGTGTTGCCAGGTATCTGGCAAACACTGAAAACTCTCTGGCAGGAGAAGAATTGTATAAAGTTGTATGATAGTTTTATTATTTCTAAGAAATTTGAAATAAATAATACAGTGTAAGCATTTTCTTTCTGAACGCCATCTTCAGTGACATTGGCCTGCTGGGAGGATTTGAGGACTGGCACTGGCCCTAAGATAAATTGAGTTTGAGACCCCTGACTTACTCTTTTTTCTTTGACAGGTAAATCCCACACTGGAATTTCCTGCTTATAGTACCTTAATTAACACTGTAGTTCCATGTCTAATGACAATACATAAGGCACTACACTAAAAAAGATTAAAATGTTCTTACTATATGTTTCAGTTTAATGTAATCCATCCATAATGGAGCAGCTGGGAAGCTTCATTTTATTTATCAGGTATACATTTTACATTTTTCTCAACAAACTTCTGTAAATATGAACTTTGTTCTTCCTTTTTAATTATATATTGCAGAAAGAATAAGATAATGGAACCCTTGTATCCCTTTTCTATTTCCCTCTGTGTAGAGTCAGTCATGACTTGGGAATTTAGAGAATTCTTGGTAGCATTGTTCACCGCATCTCAGAAAAGTTATATTGAAATTGGAAAAGGTACAGCGAAAGAGAATACAAATGATAAAGCCTATAGAATGTCTTCCATATGAGGAGAGGCTAAAACTATTAGAGGGCTATACAATCATGACTGGTATGGAAAACATAAATAAAGAAGTGTTATTTACCCTTGTATGTAATACAAAACCAGAAGTCAGCATACAAAATTAATAGGCAGCAGGTTTAATACAAAGAAGAGGAAGTACTTTTTCACACAGTGAAGAATTAAACTGTGGACCTCATTGCCGTGCAATGTTGTGATGGCCAAAACTATAACTGGGTTCAAAAAAAGAACTGGATAAATTCATGAGGAATAGGTCGATCAATGGCTATTATGACCAGGGATGCAACATATGCTCAGGGCAACTCTAAACTTCTGACTATCAGAAGCAAAGATTGGAAAAAAAGAGTGGATTACTCCGCAATTGCCCTGTTCTGTACTCTCCACCAGAAGCTCTGAATGTTAGAAACCATTACGAAATGGATAGATAATAAGACAGAAAATATCATATTGCCTCTATATAAATCCATGGTACACCCACATCTGGAATACTGCAGGCATATCTGGTCACTCCATCTCAAAAAAGGTATATTAGAATTGGAAAAGATTCAGAAAAAGGCAACAATAATTATTAGCGTTATGGAACAGCTTCTATATGAGGAGAGATTACAAAGACTGGGACTTTTCAGCTTTGAAAAGACACGACTAAGGGAGGATATGATAGAGGTCTATAAAATCATGACTGGGAAGAAGGATAAAGGAGTTTGTGGCGCAAGTGGTATTCGTGTCCATCCTCCTTGTGGAAGGAAAAGGCCTGAGTAGAGACCATTGAACTGTGGAAGTCAACGGATGTCACAGGTGGTGTTGGAGAGAAGGTTTTGGATTCTTTGACTATTAGATGGTGTTCCAAGAAGAAGGATTGCTAGGCAGAGACGGGCTCCACCAAATGAAGAGAGGGAAGAGAATCTTCTCAAGCAGACTGGCTAACCTAGTGAGGAGGGCTTTAAACTAAGTTCACCAGGGGAAGGAGACCAAAGCCCTGAGTAAGTGAGGAAGTAGGATTCCAGGAGGGAGCATGAGCAGGAGAGCACAAGATGGGAGGACTCCTACCTCATACTGAGAAAGCAGGACTGATCAGCGAGTTATCTTAAGTGGCTGTACGCAATGCAAGAAGCCTGGGAAACAAGCAGGGAGAACTGGAAGTCCTGGCACAGTCAAGGAATTATGATGTGATTGGAATAACAGAGACTTGGTGGGATAACTCACCTAGACTGGAGTACTATGCTGGATGGATATAAACTGTTGCAGGAAGGACAGGCAGGACAAGAAAGGTAGGGAGTTGACATTGTATGTAAGAGAGCAGTAGATGACTGCTCAGAGAGTCCAGTATGAAACTGCAGAAAAACCTGAGAGTCTCTGATTAAATTCAGACTGTGTGAGCACAAGGGTGATGTCAGAGTCTGTCATAGTACACCAGACAAGAGGGATGAGGTTTTCTTCAGGCAACTAACAGAAGTATTAGTACTCAAGGCTGTCTAGATATTTCATGGGGAGTTAATCACCCCGGTATATTCTGGAGAGGAATACAGCAGTGCACGAGACAATCAGGAAGTTTTTGGAAGGTGTAGGGGACATTTCTGGTGCAAGTGTGGAGACCAACTAAGGACGAGACATTCTTGACCTGCTGCTCACAAAAGAGGAGAATTAGTAGGGAACAGCAAAGTGGATGGGAACTGGGAGGCAGTGACCTGATTGAGGTCGAGTTCAGGATTACCTGACACAAGAAAAAGGAGAGCAGCAGAAATACAGATCGCTGGACTCTCAGAAAGCAGAGTTGACTCATCAGGAACTGAATGAGCAGGATCCCTGGAAGAATAACATGAGGGGAGAAAGGAGTCCAGGAGAGCTGGCTGTATTTTAAGAATCCTTATTGAGGTTGCAGGATCAAACATCACATGTGTCAGAAGATAGTAATATGGCAAGCGCCCAGCTGGCTAAAGTGAATCCTTGCTGAATTCTAAACACAGAAAAAGTATTAGCAAGAATTGGAGACTGGACAAATGACCAGGGAGAGTATAAAATATTGCTCAGGCATGCAGGAGTGAAATCGGAAGCCAAATCACACTTGGAGTTGCGCTAGAAGGATGTTAAAGAGTACAGAAGGGTTTCTTCATGTGTTGCTTACAACAAGAAGATCAAGGAAAGTCTGGGCCCTTACTGAATGAGGGAGGCAACCTGTGACAGATGTGTGGAAAAAGCTGATGTACTCAGTGCTTTTTTTGCCTGCTGTCTTTGCGAACAAGGTCAGCTCCCAGCCTACTGCACTGGGCAGCAACAACATGGAAGAAGGTAACCAGCCCTCTGTAGAGAAAGAAGTGTTCGGTACTATTTTAGGAGCAGGTGAGCACAAGTCCATGGGGCCAGATGTGCTCATCCAAACGTGCTAAGGAGTTGGTGGATGTGACTGCAGAGCAATGGCCTATCTTAACTTTTCGAAGTCATTGGATGACTGGAAAAAGGCTAGGTAATGTCCATCGTTAAAAAGGGAAGAAGGGGATTGCGGGACGCTACAGGTTCAATGCAGCTCGCTCTTGTCCCTGGATATCATGAGCAGGTCCTCAGAGATCAATTCGAAGCACTTGAGGAGAGGAAGTGTCAGGAACAGTCCGTAGGAATTCACCAGGGCGAAAGTCATGCCTGACTATCTATTGGCTTCTATGATGAATACACTGTCTGTGGATGAGGAAAGCGTGATTATTTCCTTGACTTTAGCAAAGTTTTGATATGATCTCTCACAGTATTCAAGTTAAGAAGTATGGTCGAATGAATGGGACTATAAGATGTGATATTATAGGCTCAGATCATGCGGGCTCAACGGGTAGTGTCAATGGCTCCAGTCTAGTTGGCAGCCGTATCAAGCATAGAGTGCCCAAGGGTCAGTCCTTGGGCCCGATTTTATTCATATTTCATTAAGATAGTGGAGAATGGTGTGGAGTGCATCTCCAGCAAGTTGTGCAGATGAACGAGCTAAACTCGGGTAGGAGGAGTTAGAAGCTGGTTGGAGGGTAGGGATAAGCATACAGAAGGGATAGCAAATTAGAGCGATTGAGAGTGTCGAAGACAGAAATTCTGAATGAGGTATTCCAACGAGGAACAGCAGTTGCAGAAGTCCTGCAACGTTAGACGGAAGAATCCCCGTGCACTGGCGACTACAACGCACTATGGGAGCCGGTGGATAGTACTAGGCATGCAGGATCTGCAAAAAGGGAGTGCTCGGGTAGCAGTGTGAGACAGTATCAAGATAGGTCGATGAGATTGATGAGTCAACCAGTTGTGCCCTTGTAAGCCAAGAGAAGTCTAGCGCAAGAATATAGGGCTGTGATAAGTAGGAGCATTGCAGCAGATTGAGGAGCAGTGATAATTCCTCCGAATCGGTATTGGGGAGGCCTTGATCTGGAGTACTGCGATCCAGATTATTGGGCCCACACTACATGAAGGATGTGGAAAAAACTGGAAAGAGGTCCAGTGAAGGGCAACGAAAATTATGTAGGCCAATGCAGCACATGATTCGACCTTATGAGGAGAAGCTGAGGGAACTGGGATTGTTTAGTCTGCAGAAGAGAAGAAATGAGCGGGGATTGAATAGCTGCTTTTAACTACCTAAAGGGGTTCAAGAGGCTGGATCTAGACGGTTCTCAGTGGTAACCAGGTGAACAGAACAAGGAGTAATGGTCTCAAGTTGCAAGAGGGGAGGTTTAGGTTTGAATATAGGAAAAATGTTTTTCAACTAGAGGGTGTGAAGCATGGAATGGGTTATCTAGGGAGGTGGTGGAATCTCCTCTTAGAAGGTTTCTAAGGTCAGGCTTGACAAGTGCCTGGCTGAGATGATTTAGCTGAGAGTGGTCCTGCTTTGAGCAAGGGGGTTGGTGACCATTCCACACGGAGCCTTACCCAGAGGATTCAGGGGCCTGGGGCAAAGCAATTTCAGGGGCCCCTTCCAAAAAGAAAGTTGCAATACTATAATAACACGTATTTGGAAATGTAAAAAATAACCAGTGAAATGCATGCAAAATTAATTTTTAAAAATTTGAAAATACATGAAACACATTATTTAAAAACATTAAATGCTTTAATGGTATGTATACATTTGCAATTACATAATGCTTCTTATGAAATCATTTTTTTACAAATTGTTCTGAACATTAATTATACAGCTGCACATTTTTTCCTCACTTTCATTTTGGCGAACTCATTAATAATGTCATTAAAACTTATGTCTTTGGCCATTTCATATTCTCTGCTCAAAGTGAGCAAATGGTTCAGCCTTTCTTTCCCAGTGGCTGAATGCAAACAATTTTTAATCAATGTTAGCCTACTAAATGCATGCTTTCCCGATGCTACCAACACTGGCAACACTGTTAGTAGGCGTAAACAAATACAAATCTATAGAAACACATTTTCCAGCCCTTTTTTGAAGAGAGCATTAGGAAGTATAAGTGGAGAGGTTATACGTCAATCAACTCTTAAGTTGGAATCTTCTTTTATTTTGTAAAAGATTCTAAGTTCCTCTTTAAGATCTTCTCTCTGGACATCTTTTGGATATGCTGTGGCCAAAGTGTCAACAAAATTTTCTATAGAAGATTCATCCACTTTATCTGGCGGACACAAAATGGGTGAAAATAAATTTGAGACCTCAGCCATTCTTTTGCCAAGACCTCCTAGCTCGGATAGAAGCAAATCAATTGTCTGGAAGAACACCTGTACTTTGAACTGAATATCGGGAGAGTCAAACATATAGTCTGCATCCCCTGTGTCGTCAAAGAATCGCTTGTTCTTCCGGATCTTTGAGTCACTTTTCATTTTTGGGTCAATGCCGAGGTTTGAAGCAACTTGTTTGGCTTCTTTAAAAAAAATTGGCCAAGAATTTTTCATTGTTTGAATTTCCTTGACTAAGTTGCTCACGTGTTTAGCTCCCTCTTCCATTGTTAATTTGATGTTTTGAAGGACCTTGTTCTTATCATCAATATACTGAAGCACTTTAAACTATATTGTAGTAAGAAGTACAAATTCAAATGACTTAAGCCACTTAATCAAACACTCGACATCTGCCTGGATTTTGGCAGGTAAATGAAGCTCCTCTTCAATTTTAATTAAACTTTCCAGCATGCCTGTGTAATTTTTGATTAGGGGACGAACAGCATCAACTCTTGTACTCCACCTAGTTTTAGATACAGAGTAAAGAGATATATTTGCAGTGGTCTGCAAAATTTTCTGTTTTGCAGGGCTAAGAGCAAATACTTTATAGAGTTTCTGAACATTTCCAAAATATGTTTTTACCTGTACACTGGTTTCCATATCGTGAGTGCCACAGAGGTTCAGCATATGAGTGCTGCATGGAGAAAAATAGCCTTGGGCATTTTCTTCCAAAATCCTTGTCTTTATTCCCTGAAATTTTCCTGACATGTTAGAGGCAGTGTCATATCCCTGCCCTCTGCACCAAGATAGTTCTAAGTCACATTCTTTTAAAAACCTCTTTATCTGTTCTGCTATATCTGTGCCAGTCTTCTTTTCAAAATCTACTAGTTTAACAAATCTTTCATGCACATCCCAATTTCCTTTTTTTTGCATCATATATCTGAGAATAAAAAGTAACTGCTCTGTGTGTGAAACATCAGGTTTACCATCAACAACAATGCTGAAATATTAGGCTTTTCTTACCTCTTCAAGAATAGCGTTTAAACCTTTCTCCCTGCAGCTTCAAGAACTCATTCTGACTATGCCATGACAGGTAGTGGGAGTCTGCATTCTTCAACCAGACTCTCTGCATTGATCTACAATCTCTATATGTTGTTTCATCTCAGTATTGTACCTGCCCACAAGCTTTGGTATTGACAAGAAAAGCCCACAGTCGTCATTATCAACAGTAGAATGGATATCACGAAATGGCAGATTATTCTTTGGTAGGAAAAGAATTACGTCAACAATGGCAGTTAATATTTTATGCCATTATTCCTCCTCCTGTTTAATACTATGCTATAATGCTGCATCACTGAGTATCTGAAATAATTCCTTCCACTTAATGTAATTGTTCAAATGTAAAGCGTTTTCTTCATGACTCTTGATTTCCTAGTAAATCTTTTTCCAATTATCGGCAATTCCACCTTCGACAAATTTTGAATGATATAATTGGTTAGTTTGAGTTTCACTTCTCTAGAGACTGCAGGGAAAACAAAATATTTCTGCAGCATCTTTACTCCACACCATCCAGTCTCAATACATTCTCCATTACTCAGATGTTTAGAAAAAACTGTTATCAGCAATTTCCTGCCAGAAGAATCACAAGGAAAGTTTTGGGACTTATGTGGTGGACTCTTCAATACAATAAGATCTCGTTTCTTTACACCTAGGTACTTCCAAGAGGCTGGGTCATTACTGCACAACTCCTCTTCGTCATTCCCATCTACAGCAGCAAGACTAGTCGACTGTACCAGTTTCTCAGTTATAGCAGTGTTACCGCTGTGTTCTCCATTGTCTATCCAAAGAGAGGCTGGATTTCCTTCTCTTCCTCCGGAAGAGCCATAACATCGTTTTCTGAATGTGGTAATATTTTGGATTCCTCACACACCGCCTTTTCTTTTTCTCTTACAACACCACTTTCACTTCCCACCGCTGAAGAGCCTTGAATGTCGGCATCACTCAGCTCAGTCAACTGACTTGACTTGGATTGTGCCTGAAGAAATTTGTGAAGTTATTTTCCCTTTTCTTCTTGTGTCTGTCTAGCTTTCTTCTGCTTTCTCTTCTCAAATCCTGAAAGATATATATGTTTCATTTTTCTAACCTCTCCGATCACTGACTATGTGACGATACCTGCAAACAAATTAATTCCCTTGGTATCTTTCATTTTGTTAGGTAGTGTGATGCAGTACCCCATAATGCTTTATGGGAATATTACATAACTGGAATATGATCTACTGAATATATCTATGCTACATATGCTATGTAACATATCTATATAAAGGTTATGGTCTACTGAATCTATTAATCCTATCTGCATGCATGTATCATTTTTGTATTAGAAGTTATGAATATTGGCTGTGTACTGGCTTGATTTCTAAATAACCTTAGTAGAGCATTTGGTCAGTTCCTGGAGAAAGGAATGTTGAAGTTAAGTACCTAATCAAGAGACATTTGAAGGACAATGAATCTTGGAATGCTCCAATCCACATAAGAAGTCTAGTTGAGGATGTTCAAGGTAGCATGTAAACAATGGATGCTACCTATAAAAACTGTGAGTTATGCATGTACATGTGACTTGCCCAGGTAACTCCTAAACTCCATCTTGGAGATGGACTGTGCATAGAAGTGAGGAGGGAGTCTCCACCGACAAGAAAAAGTCTATTTAAACCCCTGGGAGACCCCTCCATGGTGGTCTTCAGCTGGCTAAAGAGAGCCTCCCAACCCCCCAGGATACTTGAAAGAAACTGGAACAAAGGACAATGTGCAAAGGGTGTGAGAGTTTGCAGGACCCCGGCCAAAAGGAGATTAGTTTATAAAAGAGATAATTCTGGAACTGGTGAGGACCTTATCTGTATTCAGTTTGATTAGACAGATTTGTGCATTTTATTTTATTTGGCTTGGTGACTTACTTTTTTCTGTCTGTTACTACTTGGAACCACTTAAATCCTACTTTCTGTATTTAATAAATCACTTTTTACTTAATTATTAACTCAGAGTATGTATTAATACCTGGGGAGCAAACAACTGTGCTATCTCTCTATCAGTGTTATAGAGGCGAACAATTATTGAGTTTACCCTGTATAAAGCTTTATACAGATAAAATGAATTTATTTGGATTTAGACCCATTGGGAGTTGGACATTGAGTGTTAAAAACAGAACACTTCTGTTAGCTGCTTTCAGGTAAACCTGCAGCTTTGGGGCAGTAATTCAGACCCTGGTCTGTGTTGGAGCAGATGGAAGTGTCTGCTCAGCAAGACAGGGTGCTTGGAGTCTTGAGCTGGCAGGGAAAGCAGGGTAGAAGTAGTCTGGGCACATCTGGTGACGGCTCCAGAGTTTATCAACGTCAACGGTTTTAATTGAAACATTCCGTTATGTACCCTGTGTGTGCAGAACAATTGAACTGCAACTCCTGACCCTTATCAACACCCCCCCTGACCTCGCCCCTTATCATGCCACTACCCCCACCTCCCTTCTCTCCGGAGCTCAGCATGCCTAGTCCAGAGCGCCCTGAACAGCACTGCAGCGGTTGTCCGGCAGACCTGCGCTCCTTGCTGCTTGCCAGGCTTTGCAGCCCCACCCCCTTACCATGCAGCTCTGAGCAGGAGGGCTTCAGTCCAGCCGGAGGCCACACCACTTGCAGCACTGTCCAGGGCTGCTGGACATGGCGAAGCTGAGGCACAGGGGATGGTGGAAGGCGGAGGTGGGGGCGGGGTGGGGGAGCCTCAGATTTTGTGGGGGCCCCTGTGGCGCTTGGTTCCTGGGGCAATTGCCCCACTTGCTCCCCCTTCTCTCCCCAGGCAGCCTGTCCCTTCCAACCCTGATATTCTATGATTCTATGACTGGTGTGAAAAAGTAAATAAGAAAGTTATAACAGTTCAGAACACAAGAACTAGGGGTCACCAAGTGAATTAATAGGCAACAGGTTTAAAACAAACAAAGGAAGTACTTCTTCAGAAAACACGAGTCAGTCTGTGCAACTCTTTGCAGGGGATGTTTGTGAAGACCCAAACTATAACAAAGATTAGAAAAAGAACTAAATAAGTTCCTGGAGGGGATGATCCATCTGGCTATTAGCCATGATGGGCAGGGATGTAATACATGTTCGAGTATCGTAATCTGTTTGCCAGAAACTGGGAGTGGAGAACAGGGGATGGATCAGTTGATGATTGACTGTTCTGTTCATTTCTGTTCATTCCCTCTGCAGCACCTGACATTGGCCTCTGTCGAAGACAGGATACTGGGTCAGATGGACCACTGGTTTTGTTGTTCTTATGGCCAGGCCACTGGTGGAGACAGATACTGGTAGATGGGCCATCAGTCTGAGGTGAAAATGTAACTTGCCTTCTCCTTTATTATGGAGGATTCAATTATAGTTTCCATCCATGTGAAAAAGACAAAATAGGTGAGTGTGTTTGAGTGGAGTAGTCTGGATAAGACAGAGTTACAAATAACTTTGTAACTTTTCCATTTGAACTGCAATGCAAACCGGCAGATGGCCTCTACTTCAAGCAGTGAGACTTTTCAATGTCTTAGAGGTGCAATGTGCAGCAAACACAATGAGACATCTCCTTTCAGTTACATGGCTGCATGCATCACACATTATTAAATAAATATAAAATATGCCTGTTCCTCATCTTCTATATACCTTGTAGATGTTATCTGAGACCCTTTTCACAAGAGATAATTTTATTTCTTTTATATAATGTGCCCCTTGAATCAACCTCTGGATGCATTTACAATAACTTGCAATAACATTCAACAGTACACACACAGCTCCTCCTGTGTTGACACCAATGAACTAACTCTCACATCAAACAGATAAACCTACCTCCACACCATCCCCTCCAACCTCGTCAGAAAAAAATCTGGGTAATCAGAATAGCTTTGAGGATGCATCAATATACTAGGATTTATTTGGGACCAAGGTTGGAATGATTGTGGAGTGCGGACCCTTCCCTCCTGTAAGCAGAGTCAGGATGAGCTGTACCTGACACTGGTGGTGAAGTATGGGAAGTATGGAAAGAATGTCTGGATTGCAATCTCAAATATTTGCATAGGCACGCCTAACCCATCCCAGACTGCCGAGCTGTGGGACTGCTTTGTGACAGGAATGATCAACCTCAGTTGGGTGGTACTGCTAGACAGGATATGGGGTTCAAAACCCTGTGAAGGGAGAGAGTTGGGACAGGGTATTTGTGCCTGGTGGTGCAGGCTCCTTGTGGAGCTAGAAGCATCAGTTGCACCTTCTCCTCTCTCCACTGTGGATGTCAGAGTTGATTTTTTATTCCCTTAAGACTCTAGATACAGGTTGCTGAGCTGAACTCCACTTTGGGCTAATGGTGCAATACGCACGGGCTCCCTACTATGTGCTGAGATACTAAGAGCTGGAATCACAAAAGAGCTGAAATTACTGAGCTGGGAGCACTGATACTGTGCTAACTATGGGGGAGCTGAAGCTATACTGTGGAAACAGCAGCAGTTGGCGAGTGGAGCATGTTTAAGGGATGGCTGAGCAGACCACAGGACAGCTGGTGGAGTGGAGCAGCTGCAGAGCGGAGTAGCTTTGGGGCGTGTGGAGCAGCCCACAGAGCGAGCGGAGCGAGCAGTTGCTGGGACACCTGGAGCAGCTCACGAGGCAGCTGGTGGAGCGGGAGCAGTTTGTGAGGAGCGTGAGAAGCAGAGTGGAGGGCTGGTAAGGCGGAGCAGTTCGTGGTAGAAGGCGGAAGCAGAACCCACGAGAGGCAGGGCAGTTGGCCCTGGACCACGTAAGGTGCCCCTTTCACCCAGGCTGGGGGGAGGACCTCTACAAGATAGATCTTGAATCTGGGTGGCATGACCAGAGGACTTTTGGGTTGCTGGACTTTGGAGTGATGGACTTAAGACCCTAAGGGGGAAAGGACATTGCCAAATGTACTTGGGGGGGTGGTTATGGTTTGTGTTATAACTCTGTTTGTGGTGTTTCTCCAATGGGATGCCACATTGATTGCTTCCTTTATTAAAAAGATTTCGCTACACTCAGACTCCGTGCTTGCGAGAGGGGAAGTATTGCCTCCTAGAGGCGCCCAGGAGGGTATAGTATGTAAGTGTCCCAGGTCACTGGGTGGGGGCTCGAGCCGGTTATGCCTTGTGTTATTTAAACTGAACCCCTGGATACTGAACCTGGTCCTTGTTGCTGCCAACTCAGAGGGGCAGAAGGGTTACACCTCTAAGGTATCAATATGACCCTTATTGCCAAAGTAAATGAGTGCTTCACCGTCTTTATCCTATGAGGTGGGGAAGCACTATTATCTCCACTTTACAGATGGGGAACTGACACACACAGCGGCTAAGTGACGTGTCCAAGCTCACAAAAGATGTCTGTGCTGGAACAGGGAATTGAACTTGGCCCAGGTTAGTGATTTAACCGCACAAGGACATGTAGCCTAATTGACACTATGAAGATCTCAAAGATTCCAAGGATAGACGGGACCACGGTGGTGTTCTAGTCTGACCTCCTGTGTAACACAAGCCATAGAAATGTCCCTGTAGTAATTCTTCTTTGAACTAGAGCATATCTTTTAGCAAAACCCCAAGTCTTGATTTGTGGATCTCAGCTGTAGAATTTAAATACAAAGAGGATGACTTAGATACACAGAACCCAATAAAAGCCAACACTTTCAATTGCAAAAAGCTGATACAATCTACTATTTGGAATATTATCCAAGCACTGCCCAAACAAACCGGACTCTGTCCATATACAACCTGTATGAATAGCTTGAAAAGAAGTTGTTTTTAGTGATGTTTTGATTGTATACCATGCTTCCATGATAGAAGCACTAAAAAATAACCAATCTGCTGCCTTACAGTCTATACTAGCTGAAATTTCTAAGTGGACTACAAAGTAGAACATGTTGTAGAAATTCAACTTTTAAAAGTTATACAGGCATTAATGACTACTAAGGTGTTCCCCTCGACAAGCACACACAAAAACCCACCTACTGCATCCCCCGGGACTCTTAGCCAATGCTGCTGTCTACTAGAGCAGATTGGAAAATTCTTCTTCGAGTGCTTGCTCATATCCATTCCAGTTAGGTGTGCGCGCGCCGCGTGCACGTTCGTCGGAGAAACTTTTACCCTAGCAACACTCGGTGGGCCGGCAGGTCGCCCCCTGGAGTGGCGCCACTATGGTGCCTGATATATACCCTGCCGACCCAACCGCTCCTCAGTTCTTTCTTACCGCCCGTGTCGGTCGTTGGAACAGTGGAGCGCAGCTTAGCTGACCTCCGCTTCCCTAGCTACGTGTAGTTATTGTGTATTTAGATATATAGTTATAATTCTTTTATATATATATTTATCTATACTTATGCGTTTTTTCTTTGCTAGCATAGTAGGGTTCGGGAGTCAGCCCCCCCGCACAACTGTGCCAGGAGCCCATGCCCCGCTCCCGTTTCTAGTCGTGCTGGGCCGCCCCTGCCGTTGCTGACAGAGATCCACACGACCCTTATGTGCCTTGGATCGATTTCACACTGCGCCCATGCCAGGCGAAAGCGAAACAAAATTAGCGGCACTTTCTTCCGCTCACCTTCGCCTGAGCGCTGGTACTCGCGACAGAACGGCCTCCCTCGACACCCGGACCCGCCGCACGGCCGTATACCGGCCCAGACATCGCTTTGACCCGCTCCTCTCTCTGGGGTTGAGAAAGCCACGAACCCCTCCTGCCAGTGCCTGACTGATCCCCGGAAGCGCTGTGTTGAGCTCCCTCTCCCTGCTCGCTTCTGGCACCTGCACCGCAGCCAGAGAGCCGTTACGTCGATCCCAGCACCAACACCTGCAGAGCAATGAGGAGCCGGCACCATTGATTCCGTCGCAGGCGTCGAACTCCCAGTGCCCGCGCTGCTCCCGCATGGCCATGTTGAAGCCTCTGCTCCTGCTCTTTCCCAGCCAAGGCACCTCACCCAGAGAACTCGCCTAAGTCGGTCGCCCGGCATCCCCCGACCCTGTGCGGCACCCACAACCGTGCACCTGCCCATCCGCGCCCCACCAAACCTACGCCCGAGGCCGCTGCGGCCATCTCCGCACGTGTCCGCTGCTCGCCAGGCTGTGCCCCATGCAAGAAGCAGAGCAGGGAAGCCAACAGGCAGGTCCCCGCATGCGCCCGTGTTGAGCAACCATTCCGCTCCTGCTGCTCCATCCAACTGCACACGCAGCTAGAGAGCTCGCCTGAGTCGATCGCTGGAGCACCGACAACTTGCCGCGGCACCGACACTGCGCCTAGGCACATCGAACCGGTCCCCACAAGGGCCGTGAATCCATGTTGCCCTGAACGCGCTCTCCCGCACGCGCCGTGGTTGAGCTTCCTGCTCCTGCTGTCGCCGTGCTAACGCAACCGCACCAGAGTCTCATCTAAGACACATCGCCCGACACGACTCCTGCCGCGGCACTGACAACGTCGGCACTGCCGATCCCTTCCCACAGGGCCGTTCGGAATCCAGTGCCTACTTCTCCCTGGCGCACGCCGTGGTCAAGCTTCCTCTCCTACTGCTCTCGTGCAAACTGCACGCGGGACAGAGAGCCTGTCCCTAGTCTGGATCGCCCCGGCACCGACACTGCGACGCACCGTGCGACGTCACACCGTCGTCCCGTCCCCACAGGGCGTGAATCCGGTGCCTGACAGCTCCCGGACAGCACGTGGTCAGCCTTACTGTCCCCACCACCCGGGACATTTCCAACGACGAGGATCCGCTTGCCCGTGACAGAGGGAATGCGCTGAACCCCCGCATACCGCCGTGCTGCTGCTCAGTCCTGGCAAGCCTCCTGAGCAGACCATCCTCTTCGCCGCAGCAGCACACCGTTCATGATCACGGTCCCCGCAGACCGGTCCAAGTTCCCGTCGGCAACCTGCTTCCGATCCACTGTCTGCAGTCCCGACATGCGTGTCCTCGCACCGGTCGCACTCGCCGCACTGGTCGTGTTCCCGTTCACCGACCCATAATCCCGGCATACCGTCCGCCTCCCGCCACCGCTACAGGCACTGTGACCGCGAGCCGCTCCCAACCTCGAGATCTCGTCGACCTCCAGCACCGCTCTGGGTCCTCAGTCTGGATCTCGTTCCAGGTACCAGTGCGCCTGCGGTCACCGCCCAGGTGCCCCATGGGTCAATGGTCTGGTAGAGCAGACTCTTTGCCCATGTCTTTCAGCACCTCCATGGCCATCCAGACATCAGTCTTCCCACGACAGCTCTAGCCAGACTGCGATTCTGGTGGCCCACAAACAACTGAAGAAGCCCATCAGCTCTCCTATGGAGGGTAGCACTCAATCGGACCTCCAGCTGCAGGAGGTCCCAGAGGTAGGGGACGCTGGTAGTGGACCAGCTAATCGCTGGTTGCCCCGCAGAGGGACGCCTACCCGTTTATTCGGACCAATCCAGGCGAATGCCGATAACTCTATGAGGACGACTACTGGTCTGCCGCCCCTCCCTGCGCACTAGTCCATCATTGGTCCAAGAAAAAGGAACGGCATGGCCATACCAGGCGCCAGCCCGAAATCGAAGGGGTGGGAAATGACCCACTCACGCGGATCTGCAGCCCTATAGCCCGCGTGCACATCAATACAGCCCGCTTAGCCCCTATATCAATGAACACCTGATAACAGGGATAAATAGGAGCTTCTCCACAAGAACTCCGCCAAGAGTTCACTGCCCACATCTTGGAGGACGGGAAAAAGGCGCTAGAGCTTCTCTTCACCCGTTACCATGAGGAGCATCTGCAATGCTTCTGGTTTCAAACCTGCCGCCTGTCCACACCTTACCATTTGTTGGTCAAAGGCCTCTTTGCAGTGAAATCAAACCCAGCTACCAACCGGAGGCAACAAGGTCCGAAATGAGCTCCTCTCGGCAGCATACGCCGACGACTATAGCAGGCCTTCCGTCCCCAGCCAAGCGCATCCACACTCTGTGCCTTAGCCAGCAGATGGGCTGCACGGCCGCGACTGAGGTGGTGCAGCCGACACCGCAGACCCTAGGGGCCAAGAGCGAGGCCCCACAATCACGATCGGACCAAAGAAGAACTTGTCAAGGTCGCCCGAGGCCGTGTATCGTACAAGCGATTACCACTCACCTCCTTGCTGCCCTGTAACTTCAGTCACGGTCCCCTCACATGTGAGTTGGGTCCACTCCCCAATGGTTCAACCCTGCCCTCTTCGGGACCCTCTCGGCGTAATTCCCGTACAAAAGCCAGACACCGATGGATAAGACAACTATTCCCTAATCCCCGACCGTACGAGGTCCTCAGACCTATCCTACACCTACGAGACTCAACACGTGTATTTAAGGTTGAAGTTCGCATGCCCCCCTAGGAACCATTATCCTGTTCCTTAGCTCCGAGCTGGTAGCCGCCTAATAGAAGGACAACTACTTCACCATGCCATTCTCCTCCGCACAGGAGATACCTCCGCTTCTAGCGCAACCTTGGACTCATTACCACGGTCCTGCGTTTGGCCTTGCTACAGCCCCCACAGGCATTAACCAAGGTGTGCCGTAGTCGCCACCCCACCTCCGCCGACCGTCGGAATGCGTCGTATCTGGCGATGGCCTTACGAGGAGACCCAAGGCGACCAATCACTCAGCGGTGGCACGAAGGACCTATTCACATGTCCTAGCCCTGAATGTCACTATGGAGAACATCACTCTGGTCCCCCTTGTCTCGTCTCCCGGCCCCGGCTTCTTCTAGTTTGTAACCAACACGCTAAGCTCTGCCTCTGTCGTCCCAGTAGCTGCAAATCGGCATACCTCCAGATAGGCCAATGTCACCAACTAGGTCCCACCATTCCCTGAGCATCCTAGGCTCCAAAGGTGGCAACTCTCCTCCCTGTGGGGCGGATCCACTCTATCCGCCAGCCCTCACGTCCCTGACGATGGAGTGCGCCCTTTCTCAGCTTCAGTGCTCACGCTCAGTAACCTTCGAGCTTAAGGCCTTTGGTCTTCAGGGCTGGCGTTCCACATCAATGTCCAAGATGAGGACAGTCTGCTGGCTGCCAGTTCCAGCAGCAGCTGCGAGGTCCGTAGCGTCCTCAGTGTTTACAGCCAGCCACAATGGCCGATTGCTGACATAGACAACCTGGAGGACATGGTCCCCTCCTTTGTCAGAGGCCCCATCTGGACTTTGCCCTAGCCCACTCGATAACTCTAGTAGCATCCTTCTCCCGGCAATTCGACTCAGCAGGGTTTCCTGTCTCATAAGTGTCGCCCTGCTGATATGGCATTTTGTGGCCAGAACGTGGTTTTTTTCCTCCCCACATAATGGACCCTGTTCGCTTAACCGCGAGAAACGGGAAATGTCCGAGCCCTGCCCTCGAAGGTCTCTCCCGGCGACCGATCTGACCTGTTCCCATGCCGGGAAAGGCAACACCTTTAGCCTTCCCGCCATTCCGCCGCCAATTGGGTCCCTGCCAAACTCGCAGAGCAGAGCGCGCATCATCAAGATCCACTCCACGTGTTCCAGCAGCCCTAATACGCCACGTTGCTTGACCTGTAAATAGTCCTGCCCAATTACCCTGCCACTCCACCCAGACCTCGCTACCTCAGGACCAAGGCAGACTCGCCGCCTGACACTGCAGTTCTTCACCTCACGGGTGCTCCTACGTGACTACCAGGGTGGCAGGATGCCCTTCCACCTGGTCAATGTCACTGGCCAGGTGGCAGTGTTCTCCTACCAGTGCCGAAACGGTTCAATCTACTCCTGCGGGTCCTCGATCCCATCTATTTGACACCTCCGGCCTGCAACAGCAGGGCCCAGTGGTGTTCGCCGAAGTGTAATACTTGCAGCCATCTCTACTTCATCCAGGCCTAGGTTGTCGGTCTGTTTCTCCATACTGCAGGTTTTGTCCTCAAAGGCCTTGGAGGCATACACCCTTAGGTATGCCGCCACCTCACCTGACCGTCAACCTTGGGTAACCAGCCTTATGGTCTCCTCCAATTCGACCGTCTAGCGACCTGCTCGCTGCTTATAGCCTGTCTTGAAAGACAGCTTTCCTCGAGCCACTACATCGCCAGACCAGTCTTTCGAGCGTAGGCTCGAGTGGTCCATCCACTTTTATGTTTACAAAGACAAGAGTGCCATTACGTCCACCTCGCTTTCCTCCCTAAGGTATTTTCGCCTTCATGTTACCACACTCAACGTGACGTGGGACACAATTGCCACTCTCTGGACATCTGATAGAGCATTCTCTTATGTTTGAAGTAGACAAAACTCATTTTGTAACACCCCCAACTACTCGTCGCAGTAGCAGTCCGAAGGAAAGGTCCTGCCTTTTCCTCTCAGGTGATCTCATCTTGGGTAGATAACGGACCCGCCTGTTAATTGGCATCACATTTCCCCAAACCAAACACATGCCGTTTACAGGTCAAGGCTTCATCTCCCGCCTTGCATTAACTCGTTGACCTACCCATCGAATCTATGTCGCGCAGTCCATTCCTCGGCGTGCCAACCCTTGCTTCGCATTATGCTCGGGTCACCAGTCAAGAGATACTGCAGCCTTTGGCTCTGCATTTACATTCTGCATTTTTTCTACTCCGCAACCCACCTGCCACTAGCCATAGGCTTGGGAATCACCTAACGGGAATGATATGAGTAAGCACTGAAGAAGAAAAGACGGTTACTCACCTTTGTAACTGTTGTTTTCGAGATGCTCGTGCTCATATCCTTCACACCCCGCCCTCCTTCCCACTGTCAGAGAGCGGCAAGAAG
Source organism: Chelonoidis abingdonii (assembly GCF_003597395.2). Classification (NCBI taxonomy): domain Eukaryota; kingdom Metazoa; phylum Chordata; order Testudines; family Testudinidae; genus Chelonoidis; species Chelonoidis abingdonii. The sequence continues at coordinate 190,619,591 of NC_133770.1, forward strand.
GAATGAGGAGCGTTGGTCGCAGGGTTATATATCAGCACCATAGTCGCCACTCCAGGGGGCGACCTGCCGGCCCACCGAGTGTTGCTAGTGTAAAAGTTTCTCAGTCCGGCACGAGCCAACGGCACGCGCGCATCCGCCACACCTAACTGGATGATATGAGCACAACACATCTCCGAAGAACAACAGTTAAACAGCCAGTGAAGAGACCGCTTTCCCGTGCATTCTCTCCCCCTCCCCGACTTTTTGTAGGAAAATGCTGGTTCATCAAAATCAACATGTTCCGCAGGACTGTGTTGATTTTGACAAAATTTTCAATGGAATCCAGGCAGCACGTTTCCTGCCAGCTCAGCTGCCTGCCTGCGTGTGTCCCTGTCCATCTTGACCCCTCAGTAGCCCAGGACTTCCTGAGATCCCAGGCTCTGCAGAAGCCTACAGAATGGGTGGGGACGTGGACTATCAAACTGCCCAACTCGCTGGGATGTTGGGCAGCCCAGAGCACCTCCTGCCCAGAAGTTAGGCAGCCCAGATAGATTGCTTCCCAACTCCCCAGGCAGCCAGCTCCCAGACAACCTGATCATCTGGCTTCCTGAGCTGCCCAAATCACTTGGCAACCAGGTCCCAGAGCTGTTTGATTCTCCATGGAGCTATCTGCACTGGAATCCAGCTGGCTGAGGAGTAGGGCAGCCTGAGGAGTAAACCCAAAATCCCTGTTCCATTTCTCCTGAAATGTTTCCCTCCTTCCCCTGAAAAATTGTCTCAATTCTGGATGTCCCTCCACCCCCCTACCAAAAATTCCCAGCTCTGCTGTCTAACTCCTCACAAACAGCCAAAGATCCAGCAAGATTATCTGATACCTTTAGTTTCAGTGAATTCCTGTGCTGCGTGAATGAGTTAGTAAAATATGAATGAGTCCCAGAAATCTTTTTTCTTTCCAAATAAGCAAATGGCTCGATTTCGCTCCAGAAGATGACACAGCAACATCCATTTGAGTGGAGCTGTTTCCACAGGTGCCAGTTGTGAATTTGGTCCATTATGCAGTATCATGGGATGATTAGGGGGCTGTGAAGGGAAACATGCGTGTATATTTGCATGTTCTTTTTACTTCGTAGGTAAGGAATTCTGGTCTGGGTATTGCCTCCATTTCAGGAGTCAATGGGTAAAACCCTAAGCACTTCACTCACATGCCATTAATGTCAATGGGACTTTACCCAAATAAAAACTGTGTTAGGGTGTTTCAGATCTGACCTGCTAAATCATTCTGCTCTGTTCACATCCTGGCTCACCATGGTCTTAAATTTAGTGAAAAGAAGTCTGACTACTATTACATCCACTATTTGGGAAGAACTATTTTATTAGAACAAAAACATTTGTATATATGCTGATTTCAAGGGAAAGTACCATTTTCAGTTCTTTGGTTTCCTTTGTTTCTGTTCTTGAGAGCTAAATCTGCTGTGGAATCATCAGCATGTTTTTTCTTTATTCTCCATTTATTGCTAGCTTCTGGGCTTGGGGCCATCAGTTGTTAAGCTAGGTGAATGGTGTAAAAATTGGCATCTCTCCTGTTGTATGTACATGTGTAAAACAATATTCTACAATGTGGAAAGCTTTGCAAACAGACTGTTGATTTGATCTGGGTATTATAATTTGCTTCTCATAAAACTATTCAGTTGAAGTAAATAGATAGCCCTTACTGATGCAGGCAGATAGCAAAGACCTATCTCAATGTCCAGACATTATGGCAGACCTGCACAACTCGCAAAGCAGTGAGGGCCATATTACTCCAAAGAAAACTGCTGAGGGTTGACCCCGCCCCTGCCCCCGCTGAAACACCCCCCCGCAGCGCTGCCCAGCCCCCCTGAAACACATCCTCCGCCCAACACAAACACAGGGGCCACAGGGAGCCTGGTGTGGGGGGAAAGGTCCCTGGATCAGGGAAGGGGGCAGCAGTTGGGGCGGGGCAGGTGCAACACACACACACACACACACACACACACACACACACACACACACACACCCCACACACCACCACACACACACACACACACAACATCTCACACACACGCGCACACACACACACACACACACACACACACACACACACACACGTCTCCCTCTGGGACTTGCTGGCCATTCACAGACAGTTCAACGCCCCCCAACCCTGATCACTATGGAGGCCACCCTGGGACCAACTAGCGCAGTAGCTGCCCCACCACACCCCCCAAACAAAGGTGGGGCCTTGGGTGGGGTCTCGGCCCAGTCCCACCCCCTGCCCGAGCTGCAGCTCAAGCCCAAGCCAGGCGCCCCTCCCCTCACTCAGCACTTACCAGCTCTTCCTTGTGGCCAGCGCTTCCCGCCTCAGCGGGCTCCAGAAGTGACGCACCCGCTGTACGCCAGGCAGGGGGAGCAGGAGACGGAGACAGGTGCGGTTCTGGCCATTAGGGCGGTTGGAGCACTGCGTGCGCGGGGCTGTGAGGTGTGCCTCCCCCTCGGGCAGGGGGCGAACCCAGCAGCCCCACCCCGCCACTTGCCCATGGGCCTGCACTATGGTGATAGGTGCTGTAGAGATGCTGCTAGATAGTTGGGACTTTGGATGGCATGTTTTAATCCTCTTCAGATGTGGGTGGTTGGATGTGATGAAGGGCAGGATTGCATTTCAAAAGAATCGGTCCTGGTGCATAAACAATTTTGGATCATGCTAAACTCTAATAGGATTGAGGGATTACTTGTGAGATTAAATAATATTAGAATCTGGATATTGCATTTTGATATATAGTATATTTTATCTTCTTTTATTTAACATGAATTAAAGTTCTTCAGGCAAAACCAATGATTAAATCCTAGTACAGTTTTAATGACACAATCACCTTAAAGACACACTGTTATGTTAGCAATCATATACTAAGAAAACCATCTTTGCATCTATTGTTTATAACTATTTGGATTATTAAAAGTATTTTTAAAATCTAATTTTATTTTGTATTTGGTTCATTCACTTAGGCATGTATCTCGTCTTGGAAAATGAGAATAGACCAAGCAAGTTTCATATCTGCTTATTGTCATATTCAGGTTCTTATATATTAGCACAATGGAGCAATGTTTGGGTCCCAAATACCACAGGGTAATATCTATTTGTTTTTAAAAAACAGATTCCATTGGAAGGTTAAAATCTGAGAAACCTTCCTATTGGTCTTTGGATTTGTAAAAAGTACATTGTGGGCCAGGTGTCACCAGGCAATGTTCCTGTAGTGCCCAGTTCTGTGAGTACAGTTCCCTTCTTATGAAGTGCAGAGTGCCCTCAATGTCTGTTCGTTTCAGAGGAAAAAATGAATGTGCAAAATGCCATCTGCTAATTTTCATTCAGGAAAACTTTGGAGTATTTTCTAGATATTAGCCATTGTCCCTTGAAATAATTCAGAGTAAGACCTATTAGCAAGAGGTAAATGTCTTCCAGCTCTGTGCAAATGGCACACGCCAAGAATTGCTGAAGGAAGCATGGGGTCCTCTACCACATACTCATTTGGTGCTTGTGAGAAATGTCACTTTAACCGCCATGGAGACTGAAAGTCTCTCTCCAAGGAACAGGTGCAATGAGAGTCCAAGTTTCTGCTGCTGTGTCTGTCTCTAACCCTATAGGAAGGGAAACCTCAAGGGTGCTTATGAAGTCCATAACCTATCTACATGAAAGCGAATTGGAATGACAATACTTGTAATGGAATAGTTGGCCATGCTGAACTGGTTCATGAGTTCACTTGGCGAAAATTACTTACCAGCTCTCAGATTTTATCAGGTTGCTAGTCACTACCAGTGTAGTCTTCATTTACTTTGGTGAACTAGTGGTTCAAGACCTTGTATTCTATTACCAGTCCTGTGCACTGTTCGATCCTTTTGTAATATACAAGTATATTTGTAGCAGTACTATCTATGATTCACTGAAGGCAAAAGCAATTTATCATCGCTCATCAAGACACAGACTCAGATCGTCAGTTGTGGCCAAGAAACAGAGCACAACTCTGCTGTGGGTTGCAAAATGCCTTTTAAGCTACTTTTGTACTCCCCCAATCATGTGATGGTGGTGTGTTGGGCTGGTTCCCCTTAAAGTAAGTTAGAGTACCCTGAATGCTGCTCAGACTTGTGCAGCTGCCAATGGGCTAATATGGCAGCAGGGCTGAGGGAAGCTTTGGACATGCTCCTTTAATCCCTGCAAGGTACCTACAGGGAGTGGGGATGACAGAGAAGCCACTGCTGCCTGTGTGCTGCCAGATGTTCCTGCTAGACTGGGTTGATCCTCCCATAGCCAGCTTTAGAGTCAATTTGCATGAGTGGTGAGGTGTAAAGCTGCTGCAGTTTAGCCCAAGATGTAGAAATCAGACTAGAATGATCAAAGGGACAGGACACTTCATTGCAGTAAATATATTTATAGTGGTTTATTGGCCAGCTAAAAGTATGAATGTTTTGTGGTCTAAAACCTAAAGAAATATTACATAGTGATTAGTGACTGTCGGTGACTGGTATTTGTAATGTTTTTCCTGTGATTGTTGCCTCGTAGGCAAATTGCATATTCTCTGCAGATAGCACTAATGAAAACAAAGGGTAAACTCGTGGAGTGATATTGGCTGATATCAGCTCAACTGCATTTATTTCAAAAATGTTCTTCTTTGATGAGTGAACCATTGAAAAAGAAATACATAGACCAATCAATTGCATAACATAGCATTTACTTTCTGCTCCGGACAACAATTTACTATGACCTATGCCGTAACCAGAAATGAACATAAATACAACATAACATAAATACATATAATGTAAATACAAATATCTACCTTAACTGAGCTGTGAAAGCAAATCTGGTGCTCCTGGCATAGGGCAGGGTACAGTTCAGCTCTTCGCTCTGATTGCGAAAGGTTTAAGGGTCTATTCATATGTAAGTGCTCTTAATAGGCAGACATACTGTAATCTTGGGGGCTGTAATTTATCCAGTTGCTTAAATAGAAAGGGACTGGTGCTGAGAGGTCTCATAGATCCTATCGTGTTGTCGTTATTATAACAGTGTTTTAATGTACTAAGGAGTTTGTGTGTTCAAAATGCTGTGTGGAGTGATTTATCCGCTAGGATTGATTACGTTTTTAATAGCCCAGATGGCTCGAGTTTTGGAGTGGGGAATTTCTCGTCACTGAGCATGATGGAATAAACGCTTAGCTACCAAGCAGGGGATAAGGGGCCTTCATGCTCTGAAGAACTCATTACCCACCATGTGTGAATGTGCAAGTTACACAGTCTCACTCCCTTTCCCTCTTTTGCCTCACTGGGGATGGGGGTGTGGGGCAGGGCCTTTTCCTAGATTTCAAACTATTTGTTTTTTAAAGAAAACTTGCAGTAATCTGTCAGCACATTCCTCCAGGGAGAATTAACCACTCTTTTCAGAGCCCCCACTGAATTCTTGTGCATAACGTCAGAAAAGTGGCCATCAAATTGACAGGTGAATACCATGGTGGAATCCAAAGGCCCTCAGATCGCACTAAGGATTAAATTCCGGGTAGCCCAGCATGGCTGGATTAGGGTAAGGGAAGAGCGCACATGGACCTGCTTCTATTCCTTTTAAGACCTGTGTAGGATTCAGCCATAATGTGGCCACATGTACTCCCGAATATGGGAGCGGGAGAAAACAGATAAGTGGAGCAAGTAATCTAGTGCAGAGATAGGTCAACTGTGCTGCGATCAGGCTCAGGCCACCCTCAGCTTTCAGGCATTCAGCAGCAAGTGTGCACATGCTGGTCATTTCTGCCGTTGAATGTGCTCCTCTAGCTTGCCCTGAGCTACTCTGTTTCCATCTGACCTGAAGAGGCAGGGGCTTTTATTCGGCTCAGGTTGGGGTGGACACAGCAAGGGTCTCACAGAGAAGCTACTGGACATGACCACGCAGAGCTGGATGACCTATGGACTCCTGGGAAAGTCTTTCCACACCTTCTATGGGCCACAGTACCCATTATACTCGCAACAATTCACATTCTTGGGCCAGTTGCCAAGTAAGTTGCATCTCCTACATAAACACAAGTTTTACTCTTTAGGTTGACAGCTTTATTACTACAGTGAAATGTAGCTGTCGTTGCAGGTCATGACCCTGCCATGGTCTGCTGGATAACTTGGGCTATGTTTCCCTGATGCAGACCAAGTCAGGCTATTTTGATGGAGATACTGTGGATAATAATGACTTCTTGGCCACTGGTTTTGCATTGATCAGCAGGAGCGTAAGGACCTTGTATTTGCCTTCTACTATATGCTTGTACGAACAGAATAGTGTATCATTACATTTGATTGCCTTCATATGCCCAAAGATCTGCTTTCTTAGTGCTGATTTCCACATGCAGTGGGTGTTTGTTCCAGATAAGACTTGAACTGTGTAGGAGAAATGTCCTGTGTTAGTTGTGGTTATTGGTGACGATCTGAGGGGCCAGGGATGATTTGATAGCCCTTGGCACTGTGGAAGGGGCAAAGATCCATTCCAAGGCAATGAAAAATAAGGTTGCAAGACAGAGGCATTTTTAAATAGACTTTATGATAGGTATTGAGCTGCTTGGGCCTTTCATCTTTTATCACAAGAGTGAGATAGGGTATTTTTAAAAAGCTGCCTTTAAAATGAGTGAGTCTCACTCAAGGTAAATGAGAGCTGTCAGGTTTGGTCCTATGTGCTCTGGGTTTTTTTGTATCCAGGGACAATCTTTCTGTGCAGATTTCCCATGCTCCAGTTAAAAACCTTTTTCTTCTTGCACATACTGTAAACAGATACATTTTCTTTTATGTGTCAGGGTGAGTGGGAACTGAAAGGAAAATTGTACCTGTAAAGCATAATTAGAGAAGCTGGCTTAAGCACCGTATTTTTCAGGAATGTGTTTCAGGAAGTGGAGGTGTGGGAACGATGACTTTTTCCCCATGTAGCTTCATCAATATTATCAGCAAAAACATTGTTAGCAAAAAGTTGCCATGGTGGAGAAGAAAGGAGATCAGAATCTCAAATGTATCATCAGCATCATGTCATATCCCAAATGGACGCTGTCTCTTTGCAGATCAGACATCACCTGGACCAATCTCTAATCAAACGGTGGGTATGAATGAAAAGTTTACTAGCTGTGAGAATGAGCCACAAAGTTTGGATCTGGAGTTTTGATTTAGCCTATTATAGAGGCCTGCCATGAAGTGCAAATCAGGATCTGAACTGCCTCAGTGTTTGGGAGTATTTACATCTGGTTTCTTGGTTCAACCCTGTCAGTAATTTAGCATTACTCCGCAGCTCATGACTTGCACATTAGAAGGGCACAGCTGAAGAGAATGGGGGAAAGGAAGAATCTGTTCTACTGATCTTGAAGGCCTCTGGGAGCCAAAATGGTCCCAAATATACCTTTGAGTAGGCTGCTCTAAGTAGCAGCCGTTGGAGCAGTCCTGATCTGGCAATTGTTGCCCCTGACGTGGCCCCTACATGGAACTGGGGAGCAGGTGACACAGTGCTCATTATAGTTATAGATCTACATCATACAAAGATTCTTCTAAGCCACCTGTCCCTTTAGGGGAATTTTCTGTCTCCTTGGGATTTATTATTATCAATTTAGTACTTGCATTGTGGTAGTACCTTTGTGTTGGGTAGAGGTCCAAATCAGGATCCAGACCCATTGTGCTAGGTACTGTACAGATATAAAAGAAAAAGATGAGTGCTACCAAAACAGAGCTGACAAAGCAGTTGGCACTGGGGCCAAATATCTGGCCTTAGCCCTTAAGTTTTGTATTACAAAAGTTGGTTTTCCCTTGCTACAATAAAATCAATGTTTCCATTATCAGCTCCTTTGAAAGGTTTACATATGTCAGCCAAAATTTCTCTAGGTGAACTATAGAAATAAATTTGATTTCTTTGAATATTATTGAGGAAGAAACAGAACTATTTGCTTTTTTCCAGTTTATTTTTTAAATAATTTTGTTATTTCTAACTGAGGGCCAGATTCTGGTACCATTACTTGCCTCATTCTTTGAGCAGCCCCATTATTGATTACAGTGGGATTGCATGAAGAGTAAAGTACTACTCAAAGTTTAGAAAGTGAGCAGTTCATTGGTATTATCTTAATATTGTGAAATAAATGTAAAATTGCTATGATATAAAGTAGCTCTCATGAAAAAAAATAAAAATAAACAAACACCCAAACGTTTGCACAGGATGGAAAACTCACATTTTGTCTCTTCTAACAGTTTAAGTAACATACACAAAAAATTCTTTTTTAAGCAGATTACAGTTCACTAAGGTCACAAATATTCTGGAGATGTACTGTGCAACCCCAAAATGGTCAGTGTTACTCCTTTAAGCTTTGTTTAGTGATAGTCTTCCTTTAAGAAATTTGACCTTACTAACTGGAAGAATTTTAATCAGATTGACTCCAGTGAGAGGTGAAAGTGCTCAGTACCTCCTGTGAGTAAGCCCTCTGTGAGGAAGTGGTGAACTGGTGTGAAAGACTTCTTACAGTTTCTGGCCGTTTAGAGTTAGCATTGAATCAACCTGCTGCAAGTAAAAGCATTTCCTTGTTAAACACAGGGCCAATTTGGAGGTGGGGTGGGGGGCAGAAGGGCCATTTGGTCTGGGCCTCAAGCTCAAAGGGGGCCTCAGATTTAGACACGTGTTAATTTTTTGGCATTTGATAAGTTTCACAACTTGTTTTTATGTGCATCTCTATCAGACCAAAATGTGACACACTCTCTCAGCTTACAGCTGCAAATTTAAGCAAATAAGACATGTGATTTGGTAAAAGACATATTTTTTTTGTTAAGTGATATAGATTTTGTCATTAAAAAGTTAAAATGTTAATAAATATTAATAAAAATATATTGGTTCTGATGGCACAAGATTAGAACGTGATGAATGTGTTCTTTCAGATCAGCTGATTATATAAACAAACCACTACTAGTGGCTGGTGCTGGATCAAGTACGTGTTGAAAGGTAGAGAATTGTTACATTTTAGTGTTTTTATAGTTTTACATCTAGTTGACTAAGGAATTATTTATGTGTGAGAATTGCTCATTATCATCTTCATGTGGTAGCTAAAAGAGGTGACTGGTTGGTTGGTTGAGCCCTAGCTTGGTAGTTTGGCCATCACCATAGGCTTTCGTAGTCTATAGGCCCAGATTCAAGGTGAAAATTTATGAGGAAAATCTTGTACAGTGAGTGTCGTGAGGACACACATTTGATATTTTTTGACATTATCCCTCTGTATCTGTGTCTGTGTTTACTATATATATGTCATGCCTTTGGCTTCAGTTCAACCTGTTATATTATAACTTGCGTGCTTGAGTTTTGATTCAGTGATAAGGATAATCTGTCTGGCTGTTTCATTTTGTGTTCTTAATTAGTATTCCTTCATTTTAAGTTTTTTCAGCATTTGTGTACCATTCAGCATTTGTGTACATATTTACAGTAGAAGATTTCAAGTGTAGATAAGCTACTTATTTACAGCAGAATATTTCAAGTGTAGATAGGCTACATATTGACCAGGTAGATTACAATGAAGAGGAGATTTGAAAGTGGTACAAGCAAAAGACAGCAAAAACAACTGAGTGAAGCAGCTGCTAAGAGCTCAAAGCCAATAACTTCATTTATCAAACCACTGGAACACACACCTTACTCAGCAAACAATGCTACAGATAACGAAAACTCTGCAATTGCAACAGGTGATATTTCGATGCCAATACCTGAACATGAGGACAGTTGTCAAGAAGGAGATGTGCCAACAGTAACAGATGCAGCAGAAGATCCTGTGTATGATCAAGAAACTCAACAGCAACAGGAAGATGTAGATCTTATGCAGCAAGAGCAATTAATGAGTACTACAGGTTTGACTGTGACTGACAGTGGAATTATTGACAAGAGCAATGCTGCCCAAATGCAATCTTTTCTTCAAATTAGTTGTTTCAAAATTCCAAGTTACATTCCATGAGATGTTGATAATTATGCTTTCTTTACTTGTCTGCTGACAAAAACTCTTCCAAATGGTGAGACCTGCACAAGAGACTGGTTATGCTAGAGTACGGAAAAACAATCTCTGTACTGTGCATCCTGCTTCATTTTGAACAAAAGTGCTACAAATGCATCAATTCTCTCTGATCAATCAGGATGGAGCATCAACAGAGGTTGGAAGAAGGTGAAAGACTGAATGCCACCACATGAGAGTTTAATGTCACATAAAGAAAACTATGTTGCATGAAAATCAGCCAGTAGGGCAGCATCAGCTGAAAGTTCAGTTGAGAATTTACTCTGAACTCCCTATAGAAACTAATAACTAGAAAAAACTTCTTGAGCGCATCCTGAATGTCATCCTTTTTCTTTCTGAGTGGGGACTGGCTTTTTTTGGTTCCAGTCTACGTATTGGTGATTGTACAAATGGAAACTTTCTAGGCATAGTTGAGCTTCTCAGCAAATATGAGCCATTTTTATCAGAGCATGTTAAACGTGTTCGAGAATCGCAAGAGAGTCAAAAGTGTATGCAAGTCCATTATCTCTCCACATGCATACAGAATGAGTTTATTGAGCTATGTGGGTCATTTGTACAAACAATTCTTGATGACATTCGAAATGCCAAGTATTTTTCAATCATTGCTGACGCCACTCCAGATTGTTCTCACAAGGAACAGACTACTAAGGTTATTCGATATATTAAGATTGTAGACAGCTCAAATTTTTCAGCTGAAGAAAGGTTTATTTTTGTTTGATAATTTCACAAGTCTGCATTGGTCAAGCCTATGACAAGGGCTCTAATATGGCTGAGAAGTACAAAGGTATAAAGCAGTTCCACTTGAGCATAATTCAAACTGTATTTTCTCCAGCTGTGGAAACCACACACTAAATCTTGTAGGTGTTGACTGTGCTTAAACATGCAAGGAGGCAATTACTTATTTTGTAATTGTTCAGCAAATGTACAATTTCTTCAGTAGCAGTCCACGAAGGTGGGAAATTCTGAAGCAATATCTTCCTGTTTCACGGCATGGGATGTCCAACACTAGATGGTCTGCACAGATTGATGATGTTCAACCAGTTGTGCAGCATTTGAATTCAGTGAGGAAGGCTTTAAATGAGCTTGAATATCTCAATCTCACTGCACAGGCTTGAACTGAACTTCAGTCTGTTCAGAAGCACATGTCCAAATTTGAATGCATTGTGATGTCATCTTTGTGGATGAAGCTATTTAGAATGATCCACCAAACTAATCTGGTAATTGAAGCATGCAATGCTACACTTTGTTGAGAGGGATAACACTGAAAGTCTTATCAATGACATTCAACAGATTCGTGAACAATGGGTTGTGATCCTGACTGAGTCCAAATTAGTAGCACAGAATATTGGCATTTCATCTGAATTCTCCACCAATCGCCACCTATCTACTGAATCTGATGCCGAGCAGCATTATAGGTTCAGTGTCTTCCTTGTCATCATTGACTCTGTTCAATCAGATCTTACACATCAATTTGAGTCACTGTGACTAATTTGTACCCTTTTCAGGTTTCTTTGGCAGGTCAACAGACTGAGTAATGAAGATCTACTTTCCGCAGCTGAACGATTTCAGCAACTATACAACAAAGAAATCTCCAAATATCTCAGTGACGAATTCATCTTCCTCAAACGACTATATTCCACAAACTTTAAATTGGATTGCAAGCCAAAGGAATTGCTTCAAGAAATACTGGAACTTGGACTCTCCAAGGTGTTTCCTAATATCACAGTTGCATTGCATATTTTTGTCACTTTGCCTGCATCAGTGGCTTCAGGTGAACGCACCTTCAATGTGTTGAAGCAGCTAAAGATCTATCACCATTCAAAGATGAGACAAGAGCATTTGAATGGGCTTGCCATGCTTAATATCAGCTGTGACACTGGATGAAAGCTAGATTTTTTCCCCTCAATAATTAGTGCATTTGCACAGAAAAAGGCTAGAAAAGCATTTGTTAAATAAAAAAATATTCAAATAATGTCTCACTCTTTTTTTGGTGCCTTATTTTGTTTTCATGTGTTGTCATTTTTTATTTTTATTATGGCTAGGGGCCTCAAAATCTGGAAGTGGCCCAGGCCTCTCTGGACCTCTAAAGGGCCTGGTTAACCATCCGGTTGTATTTACCATGTGCATGCACACACGCACAGTTTAACTTCACTTTGGATTTGATGATGTCCCTACTGAAATCAATGGCAAAACTTCCATTGAGTTTGATGGAAGCAGGATCGGGTGTTTATTCAACATTCAAAACTGATGCAACACCTCACTTCAGCACACATGTCTAATCATACTGACAGGAAACAAGAAACAGCACAAGGCCTCCTCTTAAGGTCCTGTCCCAAAGAATCAACACGTGCACTGTCATTAACTAGTTAGAGAGCATCTAACAATTCTACTTTATAACTCAGTCTGTGTTAGAATATGTTTTTACCCACATATCAGGAGGGAATTAAAGTGCTGAAGGTACTGGGAATTCAGGCAGGAAGGCATGTGATCTACTCCGTGTCTGAGGTAGCACGAGAACCAGAGCCTGTAAGAACACCCAAGTAGAGACATAGGACCGTATACTAGGGATCAGAGCCAAATCAAATGTTTCTTTTCCAGAATACCATGAATATCAGTAATATTTGTCTTCAGGAAAAATAATTGGAGTGGATTCTGTTTCTAACTGATTCACTGGGAGAGACTTTGGGCCGAGTATGCTGATTCATGCTTATCCACTATAGCTGTGCCTGATTTTACACTGATTAAGCAGCACTAAGGTGTGCTTATCAGAGCATTTCATGCTCTCTGCTCAAAGACCCAAAGGTGTTTCAGTCACCGCTGAGCACATTTTCCTCCTGAACACACTGGAGGAGAGAGAAGAATCCCATAAACCCATTCTATTGGGAGGAGAAAGAAGCAAATACTTCCGTAATGTTTTGTGTCATTGTTAAACACATGACAAGGACACAGTTTGCTGATAAAACTGCTTTTTTAGCCAGCTGTTCATTCTAGTACATCTCCCATCACAAAATGAACGCATAGTTGTTACACAATTCACAGTGACAGAAATCAGTAATAAAAGTGATTGCAACCACATTCAGATCTAGCCATTCAATATGATATGGCTGATCGATATTTAACAAAAGGCTTCAACAACTGTCATCCTGTTTGGTATGTTCAGGAGGCTAGTACGCAATATTAAAAACTCCGCCTTCTCCGTTTCAGGTGAAGTAACTGTTGTGATTGTTGTATCTTCTGATGTATACTAAAGGGGGTACTGCAGTACCTCAGTCACTGCTGAAAGCCATCATTTGATTTTTTGAGTATCACCCACCATGTTAGCATTCAGCAATAAGAATGGCTTACCAGACTTGTTACACTAATGCATTTCTTTGCCTTGCAACCTCATTTGCCATGAATCCAACCCAGGTACTTCAGGTACTGTTGAGATAAGCAGTGAGCAGAGATGTCATTAGGTATACTCCAGTACTCAAGTAAGCTAACGATAGTAAAAATCCCCACCAGACATCGCTTAGTGCAGTGTGTTTCATGGCTTGTTGTTTTCCTGCTTTCCTGCTTTTTCCTTTGTGGATATATAGCCATGCATTTAAAACAACATGACTGTGGCAAAACCGACTAATTACTTTGCACATGATCAGCTCATCTAACCTAGAGGCAAAGCTGTAGGGGTAGGTAGAGATCCAAGAATTCCAATCTGAACTTCTTTCTCCATAAAATTCAAAGAGGTTTGGAACTGAAGTTTCAGTTTTGGGGCTCATTCCTAATTAAAAGTAGATAACTAAAGATTAGGAGCTGAGTGCCGTGTCCTGTACTGGTACATGATATTGACTGAAAGAAGAAAAAATCTATGCTACTATCTTTTGACGTATCTATCACTTCATATTATATCATTATGGTACTCTTAATAGAGGAATAACACTGAAAATAAGGAATCACTTCTGTAACAATAGAACGAATAGTACTAAGCAACAGACAGAGGGAAGGATGACATTTAAGCCAACACTGTGCTGTGAGTAGAAATACTGTGCACCATGAGGAAACTGCAAACAAAGCTGTATCAATCAGAAGAGGAATAAACACAGCAAAGAGAAGAAGGACCAAGGCCCACCAGCTCCTTCACTACCTGAAATCACAGGAGATACACTGTGTGATCCCAAGGGACTATCCTTGTTCAATTCTCCAAAGAAAGGCAACACCCTACATTACAAGGTCTCTCCCAGTTTGCTGCGGGAGAAAATTCCTTTCTGACTCTAACTGTGACAGTTAATTTAACCTTGTGCACTCTTGAGCAAGAATTAGTTAACGCAGTTAATCTTACATCAGGCCCATAGGCCCATCTAATCCCACATCTGGCCTCCTCGTCCTGATATTCAAAATGTACAAATTGTGGATTTTGTTAAAGTCCACAAAGTTAACTCTTCTCTACCTTGACTCTTGTAAAGCTAATTTCCTTCATAAAAGGATGTTTGCCCATTGCAGCTTTCCAAATGAATGTACATTAAATACAGTTGCTATAATGGCTTTTTAATGTTCTACACTTTGCATAGTTTTGTTGCTGTTTAAGTTGCATCGTTACAAACACTGGTATCATTTTGCAGATAGCTTTAGTTGCTGTAATAATGCCATTACTTTATTAGCGGGTTGTTTGTTTATATTTTTCTTTTATAGCACATTGTATCTTGTGAATCTTCAGCCACCACTAGCATCATTTCACTGCAGCTGCTTATCTTGTAATGCAAAGGGTTGACAATGAAAAAAAATGCTATATTGTCACATGCTGACAAACCATCTACAGAATCACTTATAAATCTTTGTAGGGAATAAAGATCCACAAGCTCGAAACCAAATGCTGAGACAAAGACAGGATGTAAATTCCTTCTATGTATTTGTTTCTGATGAGACTAAAATCAGATTACCGCTAATGGAATTTCCTTCAGAAAAGATATCCGAAAGTGTGCAATTACTTATGACATTTCATTTTAAAGTGGTACTGACCACAAGTGTTACTGCGTACTTCTTGAAATATTTGCCTGAGTGAGATTCGTAGCAACTGAAAAGTTAAATCTTCAATCCACACTTTTTCTTAACCAGTTTGCTAAGAGCCAGTTTTTCAGTGTATTTAGATTAGCGGTTTAACGCAAAGATTTTCCAGAGACATGTACTTTCACACGTCCTTCCTTTAGCAAGTCAAATTATTTGAACTGGATTAGTTCCAGGTAATTCACCTGAAATACTGCCCGAACTCTAGAATGCCTTTCTAATAAAAAAGAAAGGCAACGTGTTTCAAAATCTGCCTATCAATACGTTTAGGCTGGCAAAACCTAAACAAGAATAACTTGCATTTCCCTACTCTTTATTCCTTTCTGACTACATATCTTCTATTTCAGTTACTTGTCTTCTTTTCTTCTGTTTTACAAAGCCTTCTTTTCCCATACTCTCCATTCCTCTTTGAGTACTGCCCCGATGGTACGCCTTTGAATCAAGATTTTCAGTAGATGTGCCTGTTTGGCCTGTGCATGTGCTCCGGACAGCCTTATGCCCAGTTCCAAAGAGATATAAGGCTGGATGTTTGAATTGCCCTCAGTTCCTTCTCCACCACCCTACTATCAGAGACAGACCATCTAGCACATCGTCAATAACATATCCTTACAGTTCTTAGTTTAAAATAGTTTAGTTTAGTTCAAGTTTACTTAGCTTTATAGCTTTTTTAGTATTTTAAGGGCGGGGTTCCATTTAATACCCTTCCTCTCCTCCCTCCCCTCCCCACTGCCTGAGGTCATTACCAGGACATGCCAGGATTCAAGCGCTGCCTCTTCTAGTGACAGGCACTTTTGGGGCCTTCCCTGGTTGGGAGACACCCACATACCTTCGAAGTGCAAGATCTGCACCTCTTTTAAAAGCAGAACACCCACACATTGGCTTCCGTACACTTAATGACTTGCACAATTCTATATCCTGGTCACTGAGATCCTCATGGAAGAAGAGCATGGAAGGTACCAACAGGACTCGAAAAGGAGGAATTCTAGTTCTCCTAACAGACAGCCTCCTTTGAAGAGAAACCAGTCTCCTCAGAGACTGACTGCTTTGGAGACCTCACGTCCCATGGGGCATACTGCTGAGGCTCTAGTACCAGGAATTCTTGGAAGACTTCTAGTTTTTCAAAAAGTCATGGTGCCAGACATACTTTGGTACCTAAATTGACTCACGTACTGCGTAAGTAGTACTGTTACTCAGATACCCAAAACATTCTGCCTCAAGGAGGTCACTGCTGCCTGCTGATTCCTTGGTGAGGGTACCAAACTGGTATCCCAGAAGTCATCAATGCCCTCAGTCCAGCATCATCCAAGAGACATGTGCCACATCAACATCCCCAGTATTGATACCATCTTCTAAAATGGAACCACCAAAGCAGTCTGCTTTCTTGGTCCTCATCATACTCATGTACATCTGATACTACAGGAATTTAGATACTCCAGAGACCTGTCTATTTCAGATGAACTGGAGTCTACTGTTAATGGGTACTGAACAACTATCAGTACCAAGAACTACTGGGTCACTGAGGCCTTTTCTTTCCCCAATACCTCCTAACTCTCCTGTACCAACTGCACCAGACAGAGAGCAGTCTTTCCACTTCCTGGCCCCGGCTGCATTGGGTGTCATTTTAGTACTATCTTTTCTTGATTATACTGAGATCTTAGTAGAGGGATCTCCTGTCTACCATCAAAGAGACATCTCCCTGACCACCATCACTCAGAGGGAAATTCCAAAGGAAAAACAATTTTGTGTCTCTTCTTACTGGGTGACCAATACTGGATGATCCCTACTCTCCTTTATGGTCCACCTTAGTGGCCATACTGGGACCTATAGGTTGCCTATTGCCAGAAGTCCTCAAGACCTTCTAGCTTCTCCCAAGGAGATCACCAACAGAGGCACCCTCCTGCTCCATCACTGCCTCCACAATAGCCCAACTGAAGGGGAGTCTTCTGAGGAGCAACAGGCTAGAGCTGACAAGGAGGTAACACTGCAAATTAATGTTTCATCATCATCACCAGATGAAGCTGTCATGTTTCCCCTACCTTCTTTTTCTGACAATTTCAAGCAATTTCAGGAATAGATTGAACTTATTGCTGACTCATTACAGATTCCGTTAGAGAAGGTCCAGGAATCACAATGTAAGTCTTTGGACATTTTACGTACTACAGTCTCTGCTCAAGTAGCTCTGTCAGTGAATGGAGCCTTACTGGATCCTGCAAAGACCATTTGGCAAACTCCTACCCACACACCGCCTACTTGCAAATGGCTGATAAGAAATTCTATGTTCCAGAAGAAAATTTGGAATTGTTAGCTGTCATAGCCAACAATCAGCTCCTAGCAAGAATTTCTCTGCAAGTCTCCCTAGATGCATCCGACACTGCAGTCTGCTCTGTCTCTACTATTGTTGTCATCTGTAGAATGTCTTGGGTACAGCTGTCTGGTTTTCCTAGGGAGGTCCAAAATACTGTTGAAGACCTCCGTTTTGATGGTCTTAAGTTATTCTCTGAGTCCACAGATGAATTTCTCCATATTTTGAAAGATTCCAGGGCCACGCTCAAGTCCTTCAGCACACACACACCTGAAAACAAAAGAAAATTTAGGAAGTCACAAATGACACAGAGATCCCACCCAGTTCAGTTCTCCAGTTACCATAGGCCTTCTGAATCATCTTAAAGAGGAAGAAATTTCACCTTGGTGTCTCCAGTGACAGTTTTCACCTTTTTACTCTTCCCCAGCCTCTGTTCTTCATTACCTGTTGGAATTTAAAAAAAATCAGGTTTTACTGTGGATTCTGTCAGCATTCACTTGGTGACTATCACAGCTTTTCATTCATCTGGAAAGGGATTCTTAGTGTTTGCCTGCCCATGGTTCATCAAAAGGTTGATGGTTTTTTTCGTCATAGATTAGTTAGCCTTCCTCTGTATGGGGTTTAAACCTGGTCCTTAATTATCTTATGAAGCTTCCCTCTAAATGACTGACTACCTGTTCTCTACTTCACCTGTCTGTGAAAACAGCTTTTTTGGTGACCATCAGCTCTGCTCGAAGAGTCAGACAAATGGGTGCTTTTAATGGCAGAGCCTCCCTTTACACTGCTTTTCATAGAAAAAGTTTCAGTACAACCACACCTTAAGTTTCTACCTGAAGTATCTTTTGAATTCCATAATAACCAGGTTATTCATGTTCTGGATTTTTTCCTGAGGCAAACTGGGACAGGGAGAAGGCTGCTTTCCAAACCTTGGATGTCAGAAGAATATTAGCCTTCTATTGGAACAGAACCAAACCATGTAGAAAGTCTCCCATGCTGTTTGTTTCATTTACGGACAGATCCAAAGGATCTGCAGTTCCACTCAAAGATTCTCAGATGAGACCCCTGGGTGTATTTCTCTTGTTATGAGGCTGCCAACTGTCCTGGAGTACTAGCCTATTCTATAAGGTCTCAGTCTAATGGAATTATTGAAAGATGTTTCTTTTATTGAAATTTGCAAAGTTGCAAACTGGCTTCTTCCAAAGACTATGTTTTGGTTCATGCTTCCAGATCATATGCTGCAGCTGTCAATGCAGTTTTATCTTCTGGGGATATTGCTTGGAAGTCTCCTAAACTGGAGCCCACATAGGGACACTACTCCAAGAAGAAGGAGGGATTACTCACCTTGTGGAGTAATTGGAGTTCTTTGAGACGTGCGTCCCTATGGCTGCTGCACTACCCACCCTTCTTCCCCTCTGCTTTGGAGTTTGGACTCATGGGATTTTGTGGTCAAGAAGAAACTGGGAGCAGTTCCCCCTCACAGCTCTATATCCTCAATACAGTTCACAAGGATATCTGGAGTGCATGCATGGATTGAATGGGTGCTCTAACCAAAAACCTCTGCTCACAGGTACATAGTGTGCGCTCCTTATTGGCCCCATGTGTACATTTTATGAAACAAATAAAAACTGGCACAATTTGGCTTTTTTGTGCCAAGATTTGGCTTTAAAGAGTTTGGTTTTTACCTGATGCAAATGTTTAATTAACCCCAACTCCCCCCCAAAAACAAACAAAACCCCTTTCTTTTGTTTAATGAAATCAAAAGTAGGTCTTAAAGAAAAAGGCTAGTTCGGTGGTTTGAACATGGGCCTGTTAAACCCAGGGTTGTGAGTTCAATCCTTGAGGGGGCCATTTGGGGACTGATCCTGCTTTAGCATGGGGTTGGACTAGATGATCTCAAGAGGTCCCTTCCAACCCTAATAATCTATGATTCTATAAAAATTGCATCCTAGTGGAATGAGGGAGACAACTGAGACTCAGTGCACTAGTTCTGCATTCACACGTTACTGTAGGGATGTTTATGAAAGATAAATAATCTAAAAGAAATTGGGGGGGAATCACACAAAAGAAATAGGAAAAATAGTAATTAAACAAAAGTACTTTTGTTTTTGGTGGGGGGAAGAGTGATTATCACTGAGGAACCTAAGGAGACCAAAAAAAAAAAAAATCTAAGAAAACATGACCTTGGTTAGGTCTGTGGAAAACGGGTCACCAGTGCAGTGTTAGCAGTGGAGCTCATGGTGTTTCACATCTCTCCAAGTGGCCTCATGTAGATGTTGAAGAGGGCTTTTGGGGAAGAGAACAGTTCCAGCTCATCACCATCCTGTGTCCTGTTGAAAATGAATGATTGGGCTTGGAGCTACCGTAACTCTGAGCCATTTACTCCAGCCACGTCCTGTAAGCAGGTCCCCAGCACCTCTTGGTAACCTGTGTTACCTGTGTTGAAAGAGAGTGGAGAGAGTTGAGTGGCATGTGCATTAGATATAGTCTCTATCCATTGACATATGATGATCATTGTTTAGTGCTAACAGAACTATAGCTATACTGTTCATCCATCTGAAGCCAGGATATTGGCAGATGTCACACGTTGCTCTACCTGAGATGGAGAGGTGATTAATGTGTTCTAATATAGCAATTTCCTCTTCAGCAATTCTGGTTGTACTGGACTTATGTCTTCTGTGAAGTAGGAAGAGATCTCTTGTTAGCTGTTTCTAGTTGGGTGTAGTCTTTGGATTATACAGCTGGAGTTGGTTAGCTGGTTTGCCATGCACAATATCACTCTCTCGTGATTTATGAGCTGTGATGGTGGAGGAGGAGAAGGCTCTCTTTTTGCTTCTTTTATTATGGTGGCATATTCCTCTAGGAGATCTTTGCAGTGCTGGTGGATGGTCTCAGAGTTGGTTTCTGCCACCAATGTCCTAACATTCTGCCTGTGTACTTCATCAGTGAGCCCGGGTGATTTTTATTGCCATTGCAGAGAAAGTCAAGGTGGGGGCCAAGGCACTGATGGTAGTGGTCATCAAATGATTATTCTGTTCTCTCAGTTTGTTGGCATCCCATGCTTGTAACTGCATATTTTGCTTTTCTAGAGCATGCTGGAGACTTCAAGCATTCAGGAGTTTCAAAATGTGGACCATCTTTGTTTGTAAATTTCCCTGGTGGAATGGAAGGAAGGCTGAGATGGGGCAATGGATGGACCAGTACAGTGGTATGTTGATTATGTTCTTTATTGTCCAATCCTTTGCTGAAGATCAGGGACAGTGGCAATGTTCCCTCTAATTTTTTCCATCCACGTGCGGAATAAATGTTGTTATGGCCACAGAGGTAATGTGCAGATGTGCGCCACCAATAAAAACAAAAAAAACTGTGTCACACTCATCTCCCAACACACACTTGTATTATTGTTGTTGTTACTTCCTGGTACTCCCTGCAATGCATATATAGTGTCTGTAATTTTATTCTTTCAAAGTGTGTTATTTTAGTGTTTTGACTGGTCTATTTAATAATGTACAACATGAATCTAGCTCCTTTGAAATTAAGTTAGAATTATTTAAGTTCTCACTATGCAACCAAAATCAAAACCATATTATAAAATATTATTTTACAAAATAATATTTTAATTTAACTGCTTAAAAGGAATGCTTTGGTGTACTCAACTGGCAGATAGATACAGTATCAGTACCTATAGAACATGGCTCTCTAATTGGATAGAAATTAACTTTTTAAAGTCAATTAGTATTATAAATTGTTAGTTGCCTTCTAAGAGAGGAGTGGAAGGCTAACTCTTTTTGGTCAGATGCAATAGGAATATATTAGTATTCAGTATAACTGAAAAAAATTAGTTAAACCTTAGGATTTGTCTATATGGTGCATTAGTTGACCCCAGGGGGCTGTAAATTCCATTGTGCATCAGCATGTCACACACTAACTGGCTCAATGGACCCTGCTGGTGTGCACTAAAAGTTCCCTAGTGCACATGGTACTGTTTGAAACGGGACTATGTTAATATGCACTAGGGAACTTTTAGTGAGTGCCTGCAGGGTCCAGTTAATGCACCAGATGCTGGTGTGGACTAGTATTTACATCCTACTGGCATGCACTAATGCACCGTGTAGACAATCCCTTACTCTATTCAAACTCTAAATATCAAAGATAATTAGTCATGAGAGATGAACTAAGGAGGTGGTATTTGGATCTGCAGGAGGTTTAGATTAGGGTTCAGGTTTTGGACTGAATCATGGCTATAAATTAGGGGGCACCAAATTCTTGCAAGGTGTTCTCATCAGATTTGGCTTCATGCAAACTGTTAAGTAGACAATAAGACCCATAGATTAATCAATTCCAAGGAGAGAAGAGACCACTGTGATCATCTAGTCTGACCTCTTGTATAACACAGGCCATAGACCTTCCCCAAAATAATTCCTAGAGAAGATCTTTTAGAAAAAACATCCAGTCTTGATTTTAAAATTGTGAAACAAGGCTGTTTGTCAGTTTATCCTAGTCCCAAAAGGAATGCCAATAATGTGAAGTAGAATGTCAGGCATTTTGCTCCACTCTTTCTTTATAGATCTTGAATATTTATGTAAGCCACTGAATAGAATGCAAACAAAAGGGTGGATGGTTAGCATATTTTTGGAGCAACCATTTCCTTCTGAAGCATGGACCAAAGGTCAAAGCTGCTTATAGAAATCAGAAAACTGATGGGAAAATGTTTTTTTTCTTTCCCTTTTTCTTTTTTGTATAGTTAACTTCATATAACATATAGGAAATGATGAGTAGCTGGCCAAATGAAAACATATAAAAAGCCTGATTATTTTTGTTTTTACCAAAAGTGAGTGTACAGTAGGACAGTGGAGAAGTGGGTAGAAAAGAGGCAAAGAGAATAATTATTTTTCTCTGGTTGTGCATTATTTTAGTTAATAATTTTCTATGAGAAAACTATTCACTTTCTTATTCATGGGGAGACAATTGGATGGCTTGTCTTATGAAAGCATAATTTTCATATTTTTGAGTTTAAAAGATATGTGTGCGCCAAGGGGCTGAAAATGGGTTTATTATCTAGTGTAAATAACTTTCCAAAACTTTTGGGAGCATAGTATCCTTCGGGAATTGAAAAAACAGTCATTCCTGATTTTCATACTATTTCAAATCAATACATTCACAAACAAGTGTCAAATGAAATTAAGATTCACATAAGCCCCAATCCTCTGGATTTATACACATGCTTAATCTTACAGTGTGGCCTAGTGGAGAGCGCATTGGACAGGGACTCAGGAGTCCTGAGTTCTATTCCTGGCTTTGGCTCAAGTGTGCCTGGTTACCTTGCTCAAGTTACTTCACCTCTCTGTGTCTCAGTTTCCCCATTTGTAAAATGAGGTTAATGATACTGACCACCTTTGCAAAACACTTTGAGATCTACTGATGAAAAGTGCTATAGAATATGTATCACATGCATAATCCAAATGAAGTCAGTGGGACTGCTCCTACTGGGTACGTCTACATGGCTGCTGGGAGCATGCTTCCCAGATCAGGTGAAGAGAGAGACATGCTAGGTCTGCCTGAGCTAACTTGTTAAATACAGCTGCCTGAAAACACACTCATGTGGCTACCCCAAGCTGCCGCCTATGCTAACCCCAGCTACCTGCTAGCGCATGGCTCTCTACCCAAGCTGGGAAGCACACTCCCAGCTGCAATGTAAACAGACCCAGGGCTGGTCTACACTACGGGATAAAATCGATTTTAGATACGCAATTTCAGCTACGTGAATAACGTAGCTGAAGTCGAATATCTAAAATCGATTTACTCACCCGTCCTCACTGCGCGGGATCGATGTCCGCGGCTATCAATGTCCGCGGCTCGCCATGTCGATTCCGGAACTCTGTTGGGGTTGGTGGAGTTCCGGAATCGATATAAGCACACTCAGGGATCGATATATCCCATCTAGATTAGACGCGATATATCGATCCCAGAGCAATTGATTTTAACGCGCCGATACGGCGCGTAGTCTAGACTTACCCCCATTGTGTAATGTTAAGCCTGTGTTTAAATATTTTCACAACAGGGTCACAGCAATTTAACTCGGCTCTTTCTGTTTATCATAATAATATACATTAAAAGTATGGTTAAGAAGTTCCTACGTCAGATGTGTCATTAGGAAATTATTCTATGTGACGTTTACTTCCAATTCATGCAGTATTTATGTGGTAAAGTTCTGTTTTATGTACTGTATGTAGTGGATATGCAAATATGAGAGATAGTGTAAGAATATAGACCCTGATCCTGCAAAGCCTTATTCATATGTTTAGCTTTACATAGTATGCATAGTGGGGCTACTCACAGAACGTAAAGTCAAGCATGTAAGGATATTTTTCCACTGTAAAGAAAACCCCACTGCACTGAGTTTGAGGCCAGGTCAATTGACTTGGAACTGCAAGGCTAAAAATGCAGTGTAGACGTTCCCACTTGGGCTGGAGCCCAGGATCTGAAACCTGGTGGGGTTCTTGGATTCTGCGTTCCAGCCCAAGTGGGAACGTCTACACTGCATTTTTAGCCCTGACACCTAAGCTCTGCAGTCCTGAGTCAATTGACCCGGGCTCTGACACTCAGCATCATGGGTTTTTCTTTGCAGTGTAGACATACCCTAAGTAAGCAAGCATGGCTTTGCATGACTAAGGGCATAGTTATTAAGACTGTAGAATTCTTCAGAAATGGCCTAAATCATTTATAAGTATATACATATTATATTTTTTAAGTTGACTTAATATTTGCTCTGATTAGAGTTAAAGTTGCCATGTGAATTTTTATATCTTATTTGAATTGACATTCATATTGCATAGCATCTTGAGCCCTCAGCCAGGAGTCATGATTCCATGAGAGTGTATTCATTCAAATATTAGGTACAAAAGAAGTGTTCAATTTTGTAAAAAGACTCTCAGCTGAAGATCTCCTGTGTTTTTAGGGTGTATGCACTAAATGGGTCCCAGCTATCTTGATGCACACTTAGCAGATTTTTCTGTTCGAATATCTGATTTAGGCCCAATCTTTAGGTCTATCTGAGCTACACTTCGTTGCAGGACCCAGAGGCAAAGATGTACATCTCCAGCTTTGTACATCCTTGATCACAGGATTTGCTGGGAGCTGATTTATCCCCAGGGCCATTTAGAGCAGCTTTAGGGCTGTTCAAAGTTACACCAGCTGGGGATTAGCCAAAACACAGTGGGTCTCTGCCATGCACTCTTCTCCCATGCGCGTGGCTGCACCTCATGCTCTCAGGCAGTGCTAGATCTATACCACTCAGAGGTTTCCCCAAGCTAGGGAAATTCTCAACTGCCCAGTTAAGGCACTTTTACAGCCATTTAGCATCACTGGAGCAGCACGAAGAGCTATATCAGAGACCCTGTTTTAGGGGACCCAAGGAAAATATGTTCCTAAGGGAAGTGTGCTACTTTCAGTGTGCCATGATACTGAGTGGGGAAGGCCTAAATTTGAAGAGCTTTGAGAAATCAGTACTGCGTTTCCTATCAGGAGATGTTTTTGCATGCAGTAGTCACATGATGAGGTGTTCAAATGATCCTCAACCACATAAGACCCATGTTCTTGATGTCAAATTGAAGAGCTACGAAGTAACATAATTCTCACTGAATACCAGTCCCAAAGGTGACACTTTCAGGAATGACAGTGGCTATGTGGTTGCATACCTAAAAAGCACAAATACTTTGGTGGCAAATATTTGTAGAAAGGGTTTGGCAATGTTTGGAGTACTTGTATCCACCTGATAGGGATACCTGAAAAGAGTTTTCAACATCCTTTACTTCTGTGAGTATTGCTCAGACAGAGAGGCACAAGATAAAGAGAGTGAATAATTTTATTTTCAGGATGATTTTGATTCTGCACTTGTTTAACAATTCATCTGATTTACAGTTCAGACTAACTCCTTTTCTTAAATGGCAGGAAAAATTTTCTTATGAAAATAAAATGAAGAGTTCAGAAAATACAGCCTTCATTTGGTGGGCAATTCTGTAATACTTGTCAAAGAAACTGCTGCTTTTCCATGATGTCTCAACCGACTTACTTCAGAAGGGCATTCTTCACCAAAGATACTAGGGGCAGGGGAGAGGGGAGATGACCATGGAAATACCCACCTTAGTTTGGTGTTCTGGGGATAATTATCTACTTGCAAAATCCAAAGCTACACGCATATTTTTATACCAGAGGGTGGGAGCAATACAAAACTGTTCAAAAGTTCCTTTCTGAAATCTTGTGCTTTATTTTCATGGAATGACATTGGAAACACAACATAGTATTGTGCTTTATTTTCTTGGAAGGACATTGGAAACACAACATAGTACTGAGCTAATTTATTCTTCATTTTGCCTGGTGATCACTATCCTTCCCCAACCTTGTCCTGACTTCCCCAAGGTCTGGCAGTGGGAATGCTGCAGTTGTAGCTGATGCATTAAAGCCACTGAGGTCATTTTATAAACAATCTGTGTAAACAAACCGCTATGAGAGGGTAGGAAATGCAGTCCCACCAAGGGTTTGCCTAGTGAAAGAAAGCACTCTCTCGTCGTATACAGAAATTCAGTCAGACGGGCTGTTGAGTTGAAGGTCCAAATAGAATTCATTTCCCATCCTTTTCCATTTTTCCAAGCCAAACATTTTATTGGCTTTCTTACAAAAAATAATTTTTAAAAACGCTGTCTGGCCCAGTGCTGTTATTTTTCTTTGATATAAAAACGCCTTCTATCACGTTTAGCTTTTTTATTAAAGAAAAAAATCCCACTGCCAGTCTAATTCACATGATTTAATTACCCCTGAATTTACACCACTTGTGTTGCAGAGGCTTGTGAGACTGGCTGATCCTCTGAGAAGAGCAAGACAAATCCTCCACTAACTTCTCCCCAGCCTGCAATCCCATTGAAGCCAATGCACATGTGCGTGTGTGTACAGAGAATGCGGTTCAATGAAGCATAGTCCCTGTGTCCTCTAAACACATGCACATACATATGTGCACATATTATTTTCCCTTCTTCCAAGCTTTCAAAAATTCACAAGTACTATTCCAGTGCATTTACCACCATCATACTCAACCAAAAAATTGCAGGAGTCAATGGCAGAGGCTGATTGAGGATGCATAGGTGTCAGAGATGAAAGGTCAGAATTCATGAACAGAATGTTATTACTGATAAATGAAATCTGCTCCTGCCTCTATTTCTCTGTGGAAAGCTGCAAGTCTTCCTGGTCTGTGCGTGCAGACTGGCAGAGAGTGACAGGACACCTGCTCTCTGAATGATAAGGAGAAATGAATGAATTTCACACTGACAGCTCCTTAATCCATTACCTGGCAGTCACTGCACTGAAGCCCAATCACAATTTACAAAAACTCACATATGGCTGCCTGAAGTCTTATTTAGTAATATCTGTGCAATCTGTGAATGAATCTGACCCAGAGTCATATGTAATAATCATAATAGGATTCCCTGACTGATATTAGCTTTCTCCCTGCTAATGCAAGGAAATGATTTCGATTTTTCCTTCTAGCACCATGACTATTATTGGATGTAACACGTGTCAGAAAAGTAAATACTTTTTCTTGTTTCTACCAATTGAAACATATAATGCAGATGAAACACGTGAGCCCTTGGTATTTATGTATTACACTGAATTGCATATGGCTATCGACACTCTAAAACTTAAATGTGTATTGTGGGTTAAGTAAGATTGTTAGACTTTTTTAATATTGTTAAATTCAGAATAGTCTTATTTTTAAAATACAATGAAACCCCGCTATAACGTGACCTTTGGGGTCCAAAAAATCCCATTGCACTAAAGGCGGGGTCGTGGTATAGTGGGGTTTCAAATCAGTCAGGTGGTCCCCTAGTGCCCCTGGAGCCTAATGCCCAGCAGGGGAGAGGAGCTGTGGCCTCCCGCCTGCTGGGGAAAGAGAACTCCAGGGCTGCGGGCACTGGTGCTCTCTATCCCCGACAGATGCGGGGCTGCGGCTTCCCTCCTGCTTCAAGATGAGCCACGGCTCCCCTCCTTTTCTCTTTTGCACTTCCGCGGCGCTTCGGCCGCTTTATTTATTTCTTTTTCTGGAGCTTCGGTGGCGGTCTGGACACTTCCATTTATTTATTTATTTATTTATTTATTTGCGCTTTGGCGGCGCTCTGGCAGTTTTTTTCTTTTTTCTTTTTCTTTTTTGCACTTCCGTGGTGCTCCAGCCGCCTTTTTTTTTTTTTGGCCTGGGGCAGCTGGAGCCACCTTACAATCACGTTATAGCCGAATTCGCGTTATTGCGGGGCACATTATAGCGGGGTTTCCCTGTACTCATGGTCATTCTTTATACATTTCTCATCAAAACCTATATAGTCAAATCCTGGTCCTTTTTTAGGGCCTGAATCTTACTCCTATGAATGAGTACTCATAGGACTTCTCAATGTAAGTAAGGGTGGCACTGTCAGGTACTCAGTTTTTATTTAGTCCTTACTCAGGCTAAACTCTCCTTGATTGCAGTGGGCACCTGGCTGAATAAGAATGAATAAAAACCAAGTAAACAGTGGGTACAGCTACACTGCAATGTAAATCCAGGGCTTGAGAATCTACACTCATTTGTAACCCACAATTAGTAGTTACTGAACCCTGGGTCCCAACCTGGGGCTCCAGAGGCTAGATTGCATTATGCAGTCCTGGGTCCAACCACCCATATCCTAGACTTCCTAGCGTGCTCCGAAAATGTGGCCGCTCTAGCCCATTGTTCGTGATGCAGTGTGGGAGAACTTGACTATCCACTAAACGTGACTGTCCAGAGGACAAAGAAAGTTGACCCATGGGATTGTGGGATACTTTTTGTGGACTCCCAGAGCATAAGTCCAGTAGGGCTTTATCTACAATGCAAAGCAAAAGGCCTTGAACCCTGGCTACTGGCTTGACTCAGGCTCAGACCATCCACCCTCCCCCCCGGGGTGTGTGTGCAGTCCTTGGACCCTGGGTTCAAGCCCTGAGTTAACACAATTTTTGTGTAGATGGAAGGGAGATTAGGCATGAGCCTGAGTTTGCATCCTGGGCTTATATTGCAATGTAGACATACCCATTCAGGTCTGATTCCTCTGCTGCCCTTCACCTGATGTAACTGTTCACACCAGTGCACAGTGGGTATAAATGCTGCCTTTACAATTTAGAGAATGAGACCCAGAGGGTGCAACTGAGCAGTACTCACAAGAGCACCATGAGGTATATTTACCTCAAGCTCTCGGGCAGCCTGCTAGACCCTTTCATGGATTGCAGCTTACACCCTCATAGCTAGTCAGCTTCAGGGCTGGCTTCTGTCCCCTTTGGGGTATGGTGTGCATCCAATGGAGTAGGGATGGAGCAGTGTCTGTACTCCCCAAGCACAAAAATAGGAGGGAGGGACCTTCTTCTTGTGCCTTTCCCTCACCGCACCTGAAAGGACCAAGCAGAATCTGATGTGTATCTGTATAAGGGATCCAGGATTTGGCCTGTTAACAATACTACAAAATTATAGTGATGTAAGTCCACTTGCACTGACAGAGTTATGAATATGACTACATTAAAATTTGTTTCCTGCAGACATAAGCAGCTCTTTCAGTGAGGCAGTAAAACCACCTCTCCGTCATGCAGAACCACAGTCAACCTACTTAGGTCAATGCAGTGCAAGTGTAGACAGCATTAGTTGTGTCATCCCTAACAGTCCTTCAGCTGGTGTTCTACAATACCCATGCCGCCATGACAGTGACTGCTCTGTTTACAATTTTGAATTCTATGGCCCAGGGTCACAGAGACCGGAAGACTCCCCTACCTTTAAAACTGCTGAGTGTTTTTGAAATGTCTTTTCCTGATTACCCACTTTGGTGAGCACATATACCCACTTACCCTTGTTGTGTGTCGCTGACTGTTCAACAAACCATGCTGGTTCCACACACATGGAGAACTACCAGACACACTCCTGCCTTGAGCAGGCAGGAAGTGCTGGATGGCTTGGGGCTGTGGGGAAAAGAGGCTATTCAAGCACAGTAACAGACCAGCTACAGAAACAGTGACATGTACAAGCAGATTGCATAGGGGATGCTGGCAAAGGAGTATGACAGGGATCAGAAGCAGTGCCATCTGAAAATGAAGGAACTATGCCAAGCATACCACAAAGCAAGGGGAGGTCAACAAGAAATCTGGTGCTGTCCTGCAGACTTTCCACTTTTACAATGAACTGCATGCTTTACCTGGCAATGACCCAACCAGGATACCACTGACCACTGTAGATACCTTGGAGGAGATTGAGACCCCTGCCATGAAAGGTATGGAGGGTGGGGGAGACTGGCAGGGAACTCAAACCATGACATTTGTCGGTAACTGAGTCTCCATTGGTATCTAGCCAGCCCCACCAGGTGAGCACAGTTGAGCTTATTAATGAAGGGGAAGGGAGATGGATAAGTGTGTACATGCATTACACCTTGCAATTTTTTAAAAAACATTTTTTAAGTTTCCCTCAAACTTCATCTCTGGCCATCACTAATCACCTCCACCTTGGTTCAACCATGTAAAAATGGCTCCCAGCCTCTCCGTAAGTTAAGACAGAAGTGTTTTCATCACTTTAATGTTAGAAAATAAAAGGCTAGGGAATAAATTCCAAAAAGAGTTTGTAGAGGCATGGCCATTTACTGAGTGCCCCCTTGCCTTTGCAGGCACCCCAGTCCGTTTAGCCCCTCTCATGTAGGCCTTTTAAGAACTGCATACAGGCTTTCACCTGGATACTAACACCTCCTTGCATGGGGCTGGTTTAATAACAAAAACAGTTCTTGACAATCCTCAGGGTCCTAAAATAAAGTCCATTGGCCCACAAGAATCCCTACTTAGCTCTGGTGTCTGCTCTTTCAGCCAGAGCTCTTCTGCGCCTAGTCTGTTCTCACAGCCTGCCCTCCCAGCTCTTCCTAGTACACATACCACACATTATAGCATTCATAGCAGCAGACTAAGACCCAACCACTATACAAGCTAGAGGCCACAAGACTGGCACTATTTCATGAAAGCAACAGATAACACTGCTGTGGCTGTCTTTGAAAATACTAATTCAAAGCCTTCCTCAGCCTCACAGCTCCACACTTGCCTCTTCTAATAGCCCTTGTGTCTGGGTGTTCAAATTTAGTAGACAGCTGGGTCCACCTCACCCCTCCACCCTGGTGCCAGCTTTTCCCCTTTTGCCTCACAGCTACGCAGTACACAGCAGGGCTAGCAGCACTGGAATGTTTTTCTCGCTGAGCTATAATAAGTAAACAACACCAGCAGCCCTTCAATGCACCCAAAGCACATTCAACTGGCATTCTGCATCTACTGAGCTGAATCTTTCCTTGGCGCTATAAAGGTGAACAGTGTATGGCTTCATGAGCCAGGGTTAGAAGGGGTATGGTGGGTCTGCACAAGCATTATTGGCATTGCAACATCTCCAGTTGTAATCTGCCAATTTGGAAAGAATGTCCCTGCTTACAGCTTTTTGAAAAGGCATGTGTTCTTAAAGGGGTGAACCCCGTGCACCTTCCCAGCCCAGACCACACTGATGTCAGTGAAGCGTGCCCAGTGATCCATTAGACCCTAGTACAACCATAGAAAAGTGGCCCTTTCTGTTGATGTACTGTGTGGCTAAGTGAGCTAATGCCATAATAGGGGTATGTGCTGTCTATTGTCCTACCACAGTTTGCAAACCCCATTGCTGCAAATCTTTCCACTATTTCCTATATGCTGCTGAGAGTCACAATCCTGTGCAGCTGGAGATGTTTAATGGCCTTACACTCTTGGAGCAAAATAGCCCCTACCGTGGATATTCAAATTCCAAAATGATTGCTCATTGACCAGTAGGAATCAGGTATTGCAAGTTTCCAGAGCATGATTGCCACTCATTTCTCCACTGTCAATGCAGAGCTCATTTTGGTGTATTTATGCTGGAGGACTGTGGCGAAGTCAGCACACAGATCCAGGAATGTGGCCTTTTGCATTCAATAATTCTGCAGCCATTACTCATCATCCTAAACCTACATTATGATATGATCCCACCAAACATTGCTCTTTTCTTGGGCCTAGAAATGGTGTTCTACCATGTGGAGCTGATCCCCCAATGCCAGCAGCAAACTGAGACTTTTTTTTTAAATTATGTCCACCAGCTTTCAATTACTGTAGTCAGTCAGCTCTATAACTTCCTCACCACAGTTATGTTTGTATTCCCTCATGCTCTGCAAATACGGGAAAACTGTGAGGCCTGTATCAGCAATGCACATGAAAAGTGGGCTGAGCTCTGCTGGGTCCATATTTCTGCCAGAGAGATGGAAAAGTAGTGCGCAGGATTGCTGGAGGTTTTTCTTTTTTTTTTTTTAATACTAAAAAATTATGGAAAGTGGAAAGTATTATGGGATGGAGAAAGTGGCATGGTGGGAACATGACCCTTAGCTCCCAGAAATCCCTGGGTGAATCTCTGACAATCCACAAATGCTGCAAAAATGTCCCAAAAGGCATTGTGCTGGACGGTGATGCAGGGCACACTGGGATACCTACCCATGGTGCACCACACTTTGTAGTGATGCAAGCACCCAGGGCAAGTATATGCAGTGCCAATGCAAGCAGTCAGCTATCAGTGGCTGTTCACTGGCGCAACTTGCATCAATTGAACTTTATAGTGTAGACATGGCCTTACTTCCTTATGTGGTCTGAGATGGTAATTCTTTGACCAGCATTAGGTGTAGGCCACCCAAGGCACAAATGTTTGGGGAGATAATTCTGGCCCAGCCTCCTCTCTGACTCCTTTATGCCTCTGCGCTTGGGAGCCTCACTAGCACTGCTCTGTGATGGTTATCGCTCCAGCCCAGCTTAATGGTTTGGTCTCCTTCTTTAAGGGCATCCAGCCCTAGCAGCCAGGAATTGTCACACCAGTGCAGCTTTGGCTGCCTGCCCATCTCTCCTATCCTGAGAAATTTTCCAAGAGGAAGGAACTGTCTAGCATGGCAAAATGCCTAATGATGGTCTTTAGCCTGGGAAAACTCCAACTGAAACCATGAAAAAAAATGGAGGAACACAACACTTGACACACTTTTGATATGGTATTGAGCCACTAGGCAGAGCTAATAAATATCTAGTTCCCAGACTGAGTTTGGATTAAATGGTTACTAAGGCAAGGTGCTGTTGGCAGGGAGATACGTGAAGCTATAAACCAGGGATTGACAACCTTTGGCACGTGGCCCACCAGGGTGAGCACCCTGGCGGGCTGGGCCAATTTGTTTACCTGCCACATCCGCAGGTTCAGTCAATCATGGCTCCCACTGGCTGCAGTTCATGCTCCAGGCAAGGGGGATGGCAGGAAGCAGCAAGGGCCGAGGGATGTGCTGGCCGCTGCTTCCCACAGCCCCCATTGGCGTTGAGTGGAAAACCGTGGCCACTAGGAGCCGCGATCGGATGAACCCGCAGATGCGGCAGGTAAACAAACCGGCTCGGCATGCCAGGGTGCTTATCCTGATGGGCTGCGTGCCAAAGGTTGCTATAAACTGACTGCCTCTGCATAGAACTTTGTGCATTGAAACGCATCCACATTTATTGGCACCTGCCAAAGTTGGGTGCAAATTTGGTGGCTGCTTCTGAAAGTTGGATAGAGGGAGGGAGCGAGGGAGGGAGGGATGTGTGTGAGCGTGTGTGAAAAATAAGAGACCTTTGTAAGAAAGGCTGATCAGTATATTCTGTGTCCTTCTGTACCTGATCCTCATAGAATGTGAGTCCATTACAGCTCACAGTTTGATAGCCTGGATCTTCAGCTCCAGCTGTAGAGACTCATGCTTTGGAGGTCCCTAGTTCAATAACTATCATGAATGATGTGAAGAAAGTGACTAAGGAAGTGCTATTTACTCCTTCACCTAACATAAAATCCAGGTTCTCATGAAATTAATAAGCAGCAGGTTTACAATAAACATAAGGAAGTACTTCTTCAAACAATGCACAGGCAACCTGTGGAACTCATTGCTGGGGATGTGAAGGCCAAAGCTATAGCTGGAGGTTCAAAAAAGAAAAAGATAAGTTCCTGGAGGACAGACCCATCAATAGCTATTAGCCAAGATGACTAGAGATGCAACCCCATACTCTAGGTGTCCCTAGTCTCTGATTGCCAGAAGCTAGGAGTGGTGTAGGCTACAGTCAGAAGTCAGGATAGTGGGCTAGATTGACCACTGGTCTGACCCAGTATTAGGTTCTTAATGCTCAGTGTCAGCCAAGAAGGCAGTCATTGCACATGGACTGGACCTGGATATTTCTCTGCTTTATAAATTAGATCAGAGCATTAATTTAGCACACTGCTATTAAAAAGGTGCATTACCCACTGTACCACGGAATTATAGATTTGACATACATAGGGCACAAAACCCATAGAAAAGCTGACGTTTCTGTCCTGTACCCCCATCATGCTAGGTAACACATTATAGTTAATAGCAGTAGATCATGTTGTTCCTTCTCTTAAGTTAAAAAAAAAAAGCCCTCTGTTGGCATGTACCGTCTCAATGAGCTCTGGGTTCCCCCAGAGCTTGGAGTGAAACCTCTTTCTTCAGAGCTGGCCAGCACTTTGCTTTCACTACCCTGAAACATTCTGTCTCTGCCAAACTAGTTGGTCTTTGGCAGGCAAGCCATCCAGCATTCCCTCTTCATTGCACTCCAGGTCTGGGGGAATGCAGACTTCTGTAAAGGGATTTGACCTTTGGCAAACAGGCCAGTCTCCTCCAGACTCAAGGAAGCCAGCCAAGAGATTGTAGTGTCAATATACTTCAATGATGGGGGCGACTATGAGGACACAATTCACCACCTTGCTTCTCTTAGTTTTCAAAACTATTATTTTCTGAAGCATTTGAGTGTCTCTCCTCCCCAAGGCCTTCAGAAATTCAGTTATACTGTGTAATTTTAAAATTAAAATGTCTTAGAAGGCCTTATTACCTAATACGGCATACTGCTATCTCCACACATGACCATTTTAAAACACGGATATATACAAAAAGAAAAATGGAAAGGAAGCTGATGTGAACTAATGTAATAAAATTCTTTGGCTGGTTGCCAATGCCCAAGTAAGTACCAGTATGCTAATGAAATGTACACTTAGCCAGCTGCTTCACCTAGATACACTGGTTTCATTTCAGAGTGGGCTTTTGTCATTAAAATGATAACAGCTATCAGTCCTGAAGAACTCTACCAGAGCTCTTTACATTCTAATCGCTATATCACATTTTGTTGCTTCTAAAATCACATACTATGGCAGACCCCTGGGTATAATAATTTGATGTAACATTTAAGGGAAGGCAGCATGATAGGCTGCAAGTACTTGGACCAAAAGAATAAATCAATACCTTTGCTTTTGAGCCCTTATGATGAATATCCCTTTGATGTTGAAAACACAAACACAATTCAGGAGACCAAAACACTATTACTTTTTTAATAGTTGCAGTATATGTTCACTTAAGAAGGGATTTTTTTTCCACACCTGAACAATCTTACACCAGTCATGCACTTTCCTGGCAGAAACTGAGCATTCAAGTTTCCTACAGTTGCAAACAAGAAAAGGTCGGCCTGACCCAATAGACTCTACAGTTGCAAAGAGATGTGAAAAGGAGAATGTAGGTGTATGGAGCTGACTTTGTAGCATTGCCTTGGTACTAAGTATTTCTGGCTTTTTCTGTTTATTGAATGCTGTGTGAAAATGTCAAGTGTTTCATGAATATTGTGATGGGGTGCACACATACCCCACACTGGCTAAGAAGAGATTAAAGAAAGCCTGTGGCCTCTTTCAGCCCTTCCCAGCTACACCAGTAGTAGGTGTCAAGCGAAAAGGAGAAGCTAAAAAGGAAGAGCCTAGCTCAGTTGCTGTGTGACTGGGAGGGAGAGCAACTTGAGCTAGTGGAATGGGAGTCAAGGTTGGCTGAGGCTAGGACCTAAGAGAAGACTGCTGCCTATGAGGGCCTCCTGAGGGCAGAGAAGAGAAGAATTTATTTGTTTTTGTTTATTTTGGACTTTGCATACCCTGGAAGGGGTGGAACTTTTATGTGATGTTCCTGGAGGGCCAAGTCACCTCAAGCCAGAAGGTGTTGGAGTCTGGGTGCAGGGCAGGCTTTAGGCTGATTCCCCCGATTCCCCTGAATTAGGCCCTGGGCCTAAGAGTGCCCATACCCTAAAGAAGAACTCCTTTTTACTCACCCGGAGCGAATGAAGGACCCGCTCCCAAAGTGCCACTGAAGATCCGGACTGCCGCCGGGTATTCGAATCAGGCCCCACATTTCCTAAAGCCGGCCCTGTCTGGGTGGATCAGCTGAAGGCCTCGAGGGAAACTGAAGCAGAGCCTCTGCAACAGTGATCCATGCCATAAGGAGGTGTGTAGGGAAGGTATGGAATCACAATATTTACATGTAAAATATCTTTTTATAAAACCTGCTTCTCATTGCTGAAAATATTAAAAACCATCTAGCTTTTTCACAAATTATGGAAATATGGGCTCAACTCATCCCTTGGTGCAGGGCCGGCTTTACCTTTGGGTGACAGCCTAGGGTGCCGTTGTCAGGGGAGGCGTCATGACCAAGAGGCAAGGAGTGTGGCGGACCTGGGCTGTGAGGCTGCAGAAGGGAACTTGGGGCAATGAGTGGGGGAGACAGCAGGGCCTGAGGGAAATGAGGGACTGGGGAGCCTGTGGGGTGAGAGGAATAGGTGGAGAGCTGGAGTGTGTGGAAGCAATGAGGCCCAGGGGTGATGGTGGTGGTGGGGAACCTGAGAAGGCAGTGGGGGCTGGGGCAATGGATGGGGAGGCAGCAGGGGCCAGAGACACCAAAATACAAGTTTGCCCAGGGTGCCATTTTCCCTAAGGCTGGCACTGCCAGGATAGCACTGAATGCAACAGGGCTACTTGTGGTTGATAGTTGCTAGGAGGGAGAGAACAGGTGCTCAAGTAGCTGCAACTCCCTTTTGCCTGGCAGCCAACAGGTAGTTAGCAGCACCCTCCAGTGTATGGTGCTGGTTGGTGAGGGGATATGGCCAGGAAAGTAGGGACTTTGCATGGTTGCATCCAATGAGTACTGATAGTACCACACTACTACAAATAAAAAGCCTCCAGCAAATCAGTTCTATCTATGACGGCTTTTCCTAATTGCCATCTCTTTCACCCTTAGCCTATGAACTAAGAATTGCACATACCTCTGCTTGGAGGAGTCTGGACCATACACTGATTTGAAAAAGCCACACAGAAAATGGGAACAAAGGCAGACAGACAGCTAGTGGGATCCCTGACAGAAATCACTCTCACCTTGTTGTAACCTCTCAGAGCAGTATAGGTTCACAGGCTTGTCTCAAGCTCAGTCACCCTAGGCACCCCTTCATTTCCCTCAAGTGTTCTAAGCTCCCCTACTGTCTAGGGGAAGAGAAACATGAGATTTGTAATGAGGATTATTAATAGCACACTGCAGTCAGCCACAGTGCACCTTAGAATAACGGCAACGGGTAATAGAAAAGGAAAGTACACACATGTAACTCTGTGGTCATAGTTCTAATGCAGTCTTGTGTTTACAGAACTGCTAAGCCCCATCCCTTTGGACAGAATTCAGGGAAAGAATCTAATCTCGGTAGTATAAGGAAAAAGGAGATAGTAATCTAAAAGGCTATTTTATATTATGCTATCTTCAAATAGCACCACTTAATTGGTAAACTAATGCATTCCCAACAGAATTTTTGCATTTTTCCCTTCAAATAATTTTTCTCAAATACATGTTTTCACTATATGTTCAGCTGTACTTCATATATGATCTCTGATTTGGATGCATGTTGATCAATATACTTGGGCAGACAAGTGAAATAAATTCTCCACCTCTGGCAGGATTTCAGATGGGCCCCAACATTAGATTGCCCTTTACTGATTGGAGGGTGATTGTCCATTTTCCCTGGCCTTTAATTTCACTCTACAAATAGAAAATACCCTTCTCTTTTCATTTAATAATTACAGTAAATTATAACAGCAGCTGATAGCTAACATTGGTTAATATGCAGTGGATGTTTTACTCTTCTCCTTACCTTCTTCTGGTGTGATAGTAAGGTACTGCAAGAGGTAGTTATTAAATAGCCAAGACACAGCTAGCAGTGCTAGAAGGCACGGACATATTGTTCATTTTAAAACATTGCCTAAGACGAAAAAAATACTGAAGAGTTACAATGGAAGACTGATTGACATATTTTTAATATTATTCCCATCATAATTAGTTTTTAGTGGGTTTTTCTGTTTGTTTCATTTCCAGTTCCACATATTCTGAAAAAAACTCAGTTCAGAACCAAGAACTTTCCACTAATTATCCAAACTATATTAATAATACCCAAAGAATTGGTTCACCAGTGTCTTTTATACATTGTTGCTATATATATATATTTTTTTTTTCAAACCAACCAATCTATATTAGCTCTTTTATTACTCATGGGACAGCTTGGTGCACTAGGAAATGCTGTTTAATTGGTTTACATGCCTCTGCTGTCTGTCTGTCTGCAATATTTATCTAGCTAACTTGACCATGCTGGGTTGAATAACTCAGTGTTAACAGAATTTTCTCCTAATATTATTCAGCTGATGGAGCCCAAAGCCATGTGACTCAGGATTTCCACGCAGCTGGAATGGAGTTATAACAATGCAACCCACTGGAACAGTTATAGCTGATAAAAATAATATCAGCATAAATAGCACCACTTATAATTAATTCCACTGACATTATTTCAACTAATAAAACAGAGCTCAAAAATGCCAAAGGCAGCATTTTTGCTGATGTATGTTTTTCCAGTTCCCTACCACATTGCCCTCCTTCTCATTCCTCTCTCTTATACCTTCTTTCCTGTTGAAGCTCTAACATTGTGAGGCATACCTCAGAGGGCTAAAACAACCTTCTGCTTGTTAATTATTTCTGATGTTGTAGCCTTTTGTTTCTTTCATCATTTGCAGAAAGACTGATGGTAACAGGGCAAAGGCCAAGAAACGGAAACATTGCTTGGAAGGAAGATGTTACAATGGCCTATATGTATGGAAATAAAGGAGGAGAGTCTCTGTGTGGGTTAAGCCTACGGAGCTATTCTTGCAGCTCCATGCTACCATATGCACCTGGGAATCTGACAATGTATACAGTATATATATTTTCTAACCTCATTTACATTCTGTATTTGGCACTGTCTGGTAGCAAATCATGTGATAATGCCCTTTGGGATAGTGCTGTAGAAGTTACACTGGTACCCAATTTATGGTCTTGATTCATGGCTGTCCTTGTGGTAACTCTATGGAAACAACAGAAAGAATTGTGGATGAGGTAGAAAAGATGATGCTAGCATAGTCTCTTGCAGCTCATAGTATATGTGCCAGAGAAGCTGTGAGCATTGATGTTTTAATCCCAAATAGTTCTCCTTCTCGCTGTCTACATGACGTATATTCTCTCTATATTGTATGTACACTCACAAAAACATTTCCCATACACCAGTTGGAAAATCGACAATAGTCTTCTGTTTATATACACATGTAAATCAAAAACTCAAAGGCACTACAAAATCAAACATTGCGTATTTGAGATGGACGGTAGTACAGCCGTTGGGGCAGAGGACTGGGAGTGTGGCCTGACTCTGCTTTTATTGCTGACTCTGCCACCAACTCAGTTGATGATCTTGGCTGGCTCGAAAGGATTGGTGTTTTATTGGTAAGTGTTGGTATGCTGATTTCACCGAACGCACACAGACCGACTAAAAAATATTTCCACTGATAATAACAGAGATTTTACAGATAGGCACAGGGAGAAAGAGGCTGCTTGAGAACCTATGAGGGTTTAAGTTAAGGATAATTACTTTGTGCATTATGACGTGATATTGATCATTTGTGTTTTAACAGTTATAAAGCTTTAACTTTTTATATCTCAATGTCTACTGTCGTTACATAATTCTTGTCTGATCACCCCATTGTCTGACCCCCACCCCCCATAATTTACCGCATGTAGCAGGAGTGGCTGCCAGCCATGCACCCCCTTGTCAGCAGGGGTGCCTCTGCAGCACCCTGTTAATACTTTCTCCCTCAAAGGGCTCCTTACCTCACTTACACCCTCCACACTCTTTTCAGAAGTCAAAATGCCCCTCCTTGGGGTCTGGATTTATTCAGAGAAAACAACTCTCTAAGTCCCAAATGAAGATTTCTCTTCCTGCTCCCAGCCTCCTTGACTGGAGAACTTTAGCACTCTTTCCCTTGCTTGCCCGGGGTATCACCTTCCTTAGCAGGCTACTCAGAGCTCTTCCTGGCTGGAGTCTTAGGGTACACCTACACTACACTAAAAGATCTGCAGCAATGAGTCTCAGAGCCCAGCTCAATTGACTCAAGCTCACGGGGCTCATGCGACAAGACTAAAAATAGCAGTGGAAAAGTTTGGGCTCTAGCCTTTGAAACCTGGTGAGAGGGGTGAGCCTCAGAGCCCAGTTTCCAGCCCAAGCTGGAACATCTACCCTGCTATTTTTAGACCCATAGCACGAGCCTCACCAGTCTGAATCAGTTGGCTCTGAGTCCCCAATCCCGCAGGACTCTGCTGGAACCTGCTCACTCCTTGCAGTCTCTGTTCTCCCTGTGCATCTCCCCCTCACTGCAACCACCTTTACAGGGAATTACCTATCCCACTTATTCAGAGTTGACTCAGCCTCAGGCTGTCCAGCCCATGGGGCAAGCCACCCTATTACCCCATTACTGTGAAAATTTAAATTGGTAAAAGCATAAAAATGCTTAAACCCCATATATCTGCAGAACTGTGAACCTTTAAACAGATAAAAATTATAAAATATGCTTAAAAATAAAACATTCATATTAGCTGTTGAACTTATACAAAATCAAATTCTGCCAAGCCAAATCATAGGCACATTATCTAGGGCTAGATTTTTAGAACTGTGCACACAAAATCAGATGTGCAAAAATTCATTCCATAGTGTTAGTACACACATCATCATCATCAACTATGTGCAAATAATGTGCTAGATGCATAAATGGCCATCTACACATGAAATTATATGCACAATCATGGAAGATTGTATATTAGGCTTAAAAATGCTTGTTTGCATTTCTAAAAACCTGGGGTAAAATCTTGGCCCCGCTGAAGTCAATGACAAAAGACAGAGAGGCCAACCCAAGGAGAAGTGGTGGGATGTCATCAAAAAAGACACGTTAGCATATGCTGTGATACAGGATATGGCACTGAACAAATCTCCTTGGAGGGAGAGGACTCATAGACTGGACCTCATCTGAAGGGATTAATGCAAGGAGGAAGAAGACTGAAGTCAGTGACAAAACTGCCCCTGACTTCAGTGGAGCTAGGATTGCACTCCTGACCTTCAACCTGTCACTGCCTCAGGTAGTAAAGTGTTTTGAGATATTCTGAGTGCAAAGGGCTTCCTTTAGCAGTTAATTAGTACATTTGCCATCATAAGATTAATAGGTTGGTACACCTGAACTGCAGCCCTAGTGCAAACAGGACATTTCTGTTAAATGTAAAACAAATAGCTAAAGCCTCTGAATGTCACTAGGAAATGTCCTGTGATGACACAGTAATGCTTTACATTGTTGGGATGATAACTGCAGATGGCTGAAGTTACTCCATAACAATTAACAAGACTGAACAGACAGCATCCTTTACATAACCCTTTTAAAGATTTAAAAGGTTCATCGGGACTCACAGTTGATGTTGTTTCTTCCAACCTTTAACTCGGATTTCTGTACCCATAAACATTGCCCTTGCACTTCTATTTTAATCTAGTTGGTGGAGGCCTTTTATTTGACAAGTTCGCTAATGAAAAGGAAAGTTCCATGGAGCTAACAATGTCAGAAGTACTTAGTGCACGATGGTGCTGTATTAAATTTACCTGGCAGAACTCATTAGAATTGTGAACAATTGACTGAATATGCTGTCTATCTTTGAAATGTTCAGAATATCTACACTGCATGCCAGTTTTGAGGCATTTGCAGCCTCAAAAAATCCATGCCAAACCAAGAAATCAGCTAGTTCATATTTGGGTCTTGTGATATTTCCAAGGGACATTTTGGCGCACACAATGTGGGGCATGTGTGTGACATCATGTTGTACCTGACAACAGTGACATTTGACCACACTTCAAAGTGAAAGCTCTGTTAGAATACTGATAAATCATGTCAGTTTGCTAAAGATCAGAATATACAACTGAGTCTGAGGGTACACTCGCACTGGGGACAATGTTATAATATACTGTCAAATTTAAACAGGAATCAATGTAATGTACTTTTCACATATTTCCTTGTCATTCTGGCTCATTATCAGTGTAAAGCTAAACCTTAAAACCCCAAATAATTCTGCATGCCTAATTTTATAAAAACAATGAGGAGTCCAGTGGCACCTTAAAGACTAACAGATTTATTTGGGCATAAGCTTTTATGAGTACCCCCCCCTCCACTTCTTCAGATGCATGGAGTGAAAATTACAGATACAGGTATAAATATACTGACACATGAAGAGAAGGGAGTTACCTTTAAGTGGAGAACCAGCGTTGACCAACACAGGGCCAATTCAATCAGGGTAGATGTGGTCCACTCCCAATAATTGATGAGGAGGCAGGGTGACCAGATGTCCCTATTTTATAAGGTAAGTCCCAATTTTTGGATCTTTTTCTTATATAGGGTCCTATTACCCCTCCTTCCCCATCCCAATTTTTCACACTTGCTGTCTGGACACTGTATGTAGAGGTGTCAATACGAAGAGAGGGAAAATTGCTTTTGTAGTGAGCCAGCCACTCCCAGTTCCTATTCAAACCATTATATAAGGTCTTCTCTTTCTTTTTCTTCTGCCCTACATCCCAACATTATCTCTTCATTCTCTGTATCTAACTAAAGTCGTCTCCTGTCCTTGAAACCTGATCTCTGATCAAGTTTCCCTCATTCATGCAGGATGGTGCCCTGGGATGATTCTTGCTTACATCTTCCTCTGCTTCTCTTTTCTGTCCCTCAATGTGGGACACGCACACATGCATGCACACACTTTTCATATCACCATATATCATAAGCATAAATCCCAATTCTGAACCTTAGCGTCCAAAATGTGGGTGCCTAGCATAAATCTTCTAAGCTTAATTACCAGCTTAGATCTTATAGCGCTGCCACCAGCCAAAAATTTCCAGTGTTTGGCTCACTCTGTCACACATGTAAATACAAAAAAAAATAAAAGCCTATTGTTTTTCTACCTTTGTACTCACAACTTGGAAACTGAAGATTAGAAGCTTGAAGATAGAAAGATCCCTCTCATAGCCGAGAGACAGACAAAAGACACACACAAAAGACACAGACCCAAACATTCCCTCCCTGAGCTTTTAAAAATCCGGTTTCCTGATTGGTGCTCTGGTCAGGTGTTTGGTTCCCTTTGTTAACCCTTTACAGGTGAAAGAAACATTAACCCTTAGCTATCTGTTTATGACACCATATTAAATTAATCAATTGGCCTGGCAGCTTTGGTGAAATTGTACATTATTAGGTTTTCCTGAGGTCCAAGGCTTTGCAGAATGTATTGCGCACCTCTAAGCCCAGGGAAGCCTTAGAGCCCAAGCCTTCAGAGACTCTCTCCGTATGAAGATCTGCAATTAATTTGATGGTCTTTGGTAACACAGACTTGGGATCAGGTACACATGTGAAAAAGTGATTACCCAAAAAGATCTGAACCTTCCGATAAATCCAGCTTGATGTTAAGGCTGGTTCTCATATTTCCCAAAGTCCATGCCAAATTAACACTGTGGCTAATCATTAAACACAGTCACATGGAAACTAGGTCTCTTTCTTTCATTAAAGTGCCGCTGTACATCTCTTCCTCCAGCTTGCTCAAATGCTATGGTGATGTATTCCACAGAAATGCTGATAAATATAAACAAACAAATCCTTCAGTGAAGTCATAAGGTAGCTATTTCTAAAGCAAAAAGATTTGAGGGAAAGAAAGAATTATAACTTTGCTGCAAAATTACATAGATTTAGATTTGTGAGGCAGGAAGATCTTATGTCAAATGAAATCTCTTCAGTTAATATCAAAAGGCTATAAATGATAGTGAAGTACAGAAAAAGCACATTTTCACGTCACACATATATATTTCCTTTTTACAGCTATGTCCTTGTAGAAATCCCCTCCTTTGAGTTTAGTTTCTCAAGTGTGAGTTTCATTTAAAAAGAAACCATAAATGAGAGGATCTTTTTTTGTCAATTTGCACATGAACAGTAGTTTACCCTGAAAAGAAAGCATTTCCCTTAGCACCTGAATAGCCTTAGGACAATATAGTTGTGGTATTTTCTTATTCTGAAACTGCTTGACCTTGCATGATGCAGGTGTAGGTGTTATGTACATTAGTGCAAGGTAAAAAGTGGGGAGTGGGACAAGTGAACCTGCATTAGTGAGAGTAATCTAGTTCCTAAGTTACTTCTGCTTGGTAGCAGGGGAAAGGCCTAAGAATAGAGCATACAGCTAAACCCCTCATTTGCATGAGGAAGATGTTTAAGACCATGGGCCAATTTTTTTAAACCCCTCTCATTTCAGTGGGAGTTAGGCATCTCAATATCTTTAAAAATCTGGCCCCAGGTCTCTTAACATACCCATTCTTGGCTTGCCTCAATCCACTCCCCACTTCTGGCCAATTTACTCTTGAGAGTAAAGAAGGAGG
Source organism: Chelonoidis abingdonii (assembly GCF_003597395.2). Classification (NCBI taxonomy): domain Eukaryota; kingdom Metazoa; phylum Chordata; order Testudines; family Testudinidae; genus Chelonoidis; species Chelonoidis abingdonii. Next base: position 190,663,661 of record NC_133770.1, read on the forward strand.
TATTTTCTCAATATTAACTTCTTCTCAGTGTGGTGGACTATGTGTATTGCTTAACTTTACTTGAGCTCATTGATAGCTCATCACCATCCCACAATAGGCCCAGTGGCCTAAAGGTGACATCTATTTATTAGTTCATTACAAGGACGCAGTGCACCAGCAAAAAGGAACTGGAAGCCAATGCTTTAGCTACTTCCTTACTGTCCTCTGGTGCCAAATATTTTTCTAAAACATTCCCTCTTCATTTGCTTTTAAGAACCATCTGGAAAAATGCCCCTAATATGCATTATATATCTGCATCACTGAACCGCAATATAATTCGCCTTCATAAAACAAACAACATACAGCAGAATGAAGCTGCCTCTAGAAAAACCATCTTGAACTTCCGATGGAATGGAGGATGGATAAAGGCCAAGCAGATATTAAATCATCTACATAAATTAGGCAATGTGATAAATAACTTGTGTGCGATGGAGCAATAAGTAAAATTATTCAGTGCTTACCTTGCAAATGAAAGTACAAATATTATTCCCGTTTTCATATGTTATTTGTTTTGCTTGTTTCCTTTCTTTCTTTTCCTACAGCATATTTCATGGGAGACAGTGTTTACAAATTAAAATGTGAATTGAAATGCATTTTAAATACCCAAGATGTCAATTCAGAAATCTATGTTTTCTCTGCAACAGCTGATGACATGGTTAAACCCTGGGATAGAGATGAGATGGGCCCAAACAGTCAAAGGTGTCAACATGACTCTGAAACTGCCCAACATTAAACAGTCTTAAACAAAGTGCAGGGAGGTATACAGAGATCTCAGCCTACTTAGTGCTGTGGCAAATACACAATTAAAAATGCTTTTAACTTTTTATTAAATATACAGAAAAAGTTAAAGCTTTTTGAAATATAAAGCTTTATCTAAGGCTATCATTTTAACAACATTTCTTGTTCTCTTTCCTTTTAGCTGAAGAGAATTTGTAGAAAGAAAAGCCCCTTTGTTTAAATCTTTCACATGGTATTAAAGATGGAAATAACTGACCTTTTAGGGGAAGAGAGAAGTTTGTTGATATGGGCTGGAGATGTTGCTGCTGCTGTTGTTACTGAAGTCCATTTCCATTTCCTAGAATACTAAACAAGACAAACACACAAAAAAGGGAGAGAAATGATCGGCAAAGATAGAAAATGCAGTTTCTGTCTCTGGTATTGACGTTCATTTACAAAACTCACTGCGGTAAAACAAAGGCCCTGCAAACAGCCTCATCAGCCACTCCAAGACCTGACAAACTTGTACCAGCATTGGGTTGTTTTGGGCACTACTTTTAGCTGCTGCTTTCCTGTCACAGGCTTACAGCAATGTTGCAAAATATATAGTCTTGGCCATCTATGCCAGATTCTTATTTGACTGAAAGCAAAAGGAGAAAGATAGAAAATAAATAAAAAAGAGGAAGGAAAAGGACACACTGGAGGGAGTGGGGAGCATGTGACAGTCTCACATCCAAGATAGTTTTAGCCAGATCTGGTGGAGGTGCAATGTCATCTAAATCCCTCTCTCTGGCCTGGTCTTGTCAGGACATCTTTCAGGATTAGGCTGAAGAAGATCTGGGGTCCCAGGAGATAGTGGTGGTAGCAACTATGCTGGTGAAGCTGGTCCAGTAGCCAATTTTTCACCTAAAGTCTTTCGTTAAGGTCCCCCAAAAGGAGTGATGGTTGGAATAGCCCATCCCTTTATTATTTTGTCCATCAACAAGCCTAATTTCTGACACATCAATGTTGGTTCATTGATTTCTACTTCTCTACTCCTCTTGTTTGCCAGTTATAATTTTAAGTAAAATGCATAGATGAGATGATGGTGTTTGGAAGAGGAATTTACATTTATTAGTAACAGGGGAATCTTTTGGGAAAGGAGGAGCCTATACAGGAAGGATAGGCTCCACCTAAACCAAAACAGAACCGGATTGCTGGCATGTAAAATTAGAAAGGTTGTAGAGGAGTTTTTAAACTAAGAGTTGGGGGAAAGCTGACAGGCTTGAGGAGGATTTATTGAAAGGGATTGTCTATATATCCTAGTAGAGAGGAGAGGCTAGACCAGGGATCGGCAACCTTTGGCACACAGCCCATCAGGTAAATCTGCTGGCAGGCTGGGACTGTTTGTTTACCTGCAGCATCTGCAGGTTCGGCTGATCGTGGCTCCCACTGGCCGCGGTTCGCCATTCCAGGCCAATAGGGACTTCGGGAAGCGTCGTAGTCTGAGGGATGTGCTGGCTGCCACTTCCTGAAGCACCCATCGGCCTGCAACGGCGAACCGTGGCCAGCAGGAATTGCGATTGGCTGAACCTGCGAATGCTGCAGGTAAACAAACCATCCCGGCCCACCAGCAAATTTCCCTGAAGGGCCGCGTGCAAAAGGTTGCCGATCCCTGGGATAGACATTGATAAAATGCAGGTAGGAACTGAAGAGAAACAGTCAAATGAAAAAAAGAATACCATTAAATTACATCAGGTGAAGGCAGACAACTCAATATTGACAAATTTTATGGGTGCTTGTATATAAATGCTAGGAGTCTACTAAAATGGGTGATCTTGAGTGTCTGGTATTAAATGAGGATATTGATAAAATAGGCATTAGAGAAACTTGTTGGAATATTGATAATCAATGAGGTGCAATAATATCAGGGTACAAAATATATAGGAATGATAGAGCCAGTTGGGCTGGTGGGCAGGTGGCATTATATGTGAAAGAAAGCACAGAGTCAAACATAGTAAAAATCTTAAATTAATCCATTTATTTCATAGACTCTTTTTGGATAGAGATTACATGCTTGAATATTAACATTACAGTAACTCCTCGCTTAATGTTGTAGTTATGTTCCTGAAAAATGCGACTTTAAGCAAAACGATATTAAGCAAATCCACTTTCCCCACAAGAATTAATGTAAATGGGGGGGGTTAGGTTCCAGGGATTTTTTTTTTCACCAGACAAAAAAATAAATCATATTCTCACTCTCTCTGTCTCACACAGTATAAGTTTTAAACAAACAATTTAATACTGTACACAGCAATGATGTTTGTGAGGCTTGGTTGAGGTGGTGAAATCAGAGGGTGGAAGAGGGTGGGATATTTCCCACGGAATGCCTTATTGCTAAATGATCAACTAGTATTCAGCTGAGCCTTCAAGGGTTAACACATTGTTTTCAGTGTAGCCTCACACTCTACAAGGCATCACGGATGGAGGGAGGGGAGACAGCATGGCAGACAGAGACAGAGACACACACCCTGTGTGTGGGGGATAGAGAGAGAGATGCACATTTCTCCTTTAAATATGCTGACACCACTCTAAGTACATTGGCTTTAAAAAGATCAGGAAGTTGAGACAGCAGCTGCGGCCAGCAAGCTTTCTCTGTCCTGAACCCTGTTGTGTCCTGACCCTGCTCTATATGGAGAAGGGGTAAGCGATGGCAAATGGGAGCATTGCGCAACTTTAAATGAGAATGTTCCCTCATTGATCAGCAACGTAACAACGAAACAACATGAACCAGGATGACTTTGAGGAGTTACTGTATAGCAGTAGAAATTCACTACTGATCACATTACCAGGATGACATTTTTGATTATGAAATGCTGAGGGAGACTAGAGAAGCTACGAAAAAGAGAAAACTCAATAATAATGAGGGTTTTCAGCTATCCTTATATTGATTGGGTACATCTCCTTCAGCTGGGATGCAGAGATAAAACTTCTAGACACCGTTACTGAGTGCTCCTTGGAGCAGCTAGTCCTGAAATCCACAAGGGAAGAAGCAATTCTTTATTTAGTCCTAAATGGAGCACAGGATCTGGTTCAAGAGATGAATATAACTTAACAGCTTGGTAATGGTGACCATAATGTTATTAAATGTAATATCCTTCTCTGGGGGAAAATACCAAAGAAACCCACCACAGTAGCTTCAAAAAGGGGAATTGCACAAAAATGAGGAAGTTAGTTAAATGGAAATTAAAAGACAATCACAAGAGTGAAATACCTACAAGGTGCATGGAAACTTCTTGAAAAACAACAACATAGAGGCTCAAACTAAATATATGCCCAAAAAAACCAAAACAAAACAAAAAAACCAACTAACCAAACAAAAAAACAAACAGAAAGAGGACCAAAAAATGCCACTATGGCTAAACAAAAGAGTAAAAGAGGTAGTCAGAGAAAAAATTACATCCTTTAAAAATTGGAAGTCAAATTCTACTGACGAAAATAGCATAAACTCTGGCAAGGCAAGTGTTAAAGTATAATTAAGCAGGCCCATAAGAATTTTAAAAATAACTAGAAAAAGACACAAAAACAAACAGCAAACAAATGTTTAAGTACATCAGAATCAGGAAGCCTGCCAACAGTCAATGGAGCCACTGGACGATCAAGGTTTTAAAGAAACACTCAAGGAAGATAAGGCCATTGAGGAGAAGCTAAATGAATTTGTTGCATTTATCTTACTGCAGAGGATGTGAGGGAGGGTCCCACATATGAGTCATTCTTTTAGATGACAAATCTGAGGAACTGTCCCAGACTGAGGTATCAATAGATGAGATTATGGAACAAATAGATAGAGAGTAATAAGGCACCGGGACCAGAGAGCATTCATTCAAGAATTCTGAAGGAACTCAAATATGAAATTGCAGAACTACTAACTCTGGTGTGTAACCCATCACTTACATCAGCCTCTGTACCAGATGACTGGAGAATAGCTATTGTAAAACTGATTTTTTAAAAAGGCTTCAGAGGTGATCCTGACAATTCCAAGCCAGTAAGCCTAACTTCAGTATAAGGCAAACTGGTTCAAACTATAGTAAAGAACAGAATTATCAGACACACAGATGAACACAATGTGTTGGGGAAGACTCAACATGGCTTTTGTAAAGGAAAATCATGCCTCAGCAATTTATTAGAATTCTCTGAGAATGTCAAAAAGCATGTGAACAAGAGTGATCTAGTGGGTATAGTGTATTTGGACTTTCAAAAAGCCTTTGACAAGGTCCCTCACCAAAGACCCTTAAGGAAAGTAAGGTGTCATGGGATAAGAGTGAGGGCCCTCATGGACGAGTAACCAGTTAAAAGATAGGAAAGAAAGGATAGGAATAAATGGTCAGTTTTCACAGTGGAGAGAGGTAAACTGTAAGGCGGCAAAATTTGCAGTGATACAAAACTACTTATATAGTTAAGACCAAGGCTGACTGTGAAGAGTTATAAACCGGGTGACTGGGCAACAAAATGGCCAATTAATTCAATGTCGATAAAGGGAAAGTAATGCACATTGGAAAACAGAATTCTAACCGCATATGCAAAACGATGGGGTCTAAAAGAGCTGTTACCACTCAAGAAAGAGATCTTAGAATCATTGTGGATAGTTCTCTGAAAACATCTCTTGAAGGTACAGTGGCAGTCAAAAAAGCTAACAGAATGTGAGGAACCATTATAAATGGATAGATAATAAGTCTGAGGTATAAGGAGAAATTAAAAAGATTGGGACTATTCGTCTTAGAAAAGAGATGACCAAGGGGGATATGATAGAGCAGTGGTTCTCAGCCAGGGGTATGCATACTCCTGGGGTACGCAGACATCTTCCAGGGGATACTCAACTCATCTAGATCAGTGTTTCTCAACTTGGGGGTTGCAGCCTCCAGAGGGCTCATGGAACAGGATTAGGAGGATCACAATTGCAAGGCTGGCAATAAGGACTGGCAAGCAGGGCAATGCCCAGGGTCTCACATGAGAAGGGGCCCCGCAAAGCTAAGTTATATGGTTCAGCCCCACCACCTGGGGCTCAAGCTTCAGACAAGGCTCACAAGTGAAAAACAGGCTCAAGAATCACACTGAAATGTAAGTACAATATTTATATTCCAATCAATTTATTTTATAATTATATGTTCAGAATGAGAAAGTTAGCAATTTTTCAGTAACAGTGTGCTGTCATGCTTTTGTAAGCAAGTAGTTTTTAAGTGAAGTGAAACTTGGGGTACGCAAGTGTCATAGTATACTTTCCTCAATCTGAACCTTAGAGTCCAAAAATGAGGTACTAGCATGAAATTCTCTAAGCTTAATTACCAGCTTAGATCTGATACGCTGCCACCAATCAGGACTCTGAGTGCCCGATAAACTCTGGTCCCCCCAAGACCTTCCCTGGGGAC
>NC_133770.1:190669940-190749882 GCF_003597395.2 Chelonoidis abingdonii
ACACTACAGAGACAGCACAATACAGAGCAGTATGTTACATCCTCTCCTTCTCTTTCCACCTCACCCAGAGGCAATACAGATTCAAGCTCCGTGTATCTAAACAAAGGGATTCCCCCTTTTCCCCCTCCCTTCTTTCTCTCTGTCTCCCCACCACTTCCCTGGTAAGTACAGACTCAATTCCCTTGAGCCTCAACTGGGAAAAAAATCAAACAGGTCTTAAAAGCAAAACTTTTAATAAAAAGAGAGAGAAAAAAAAGTAAAAGTTATCTCTGTAATCTAGATGGTAAATATTACAGGGTCTTTCAGCTAAATACAACTCTACCAGCCAGATACACAGTTGCAAATACAGAAACAATCAAAAGACTGTAACTGCCTTTCTACTCAATACTTACTATTCTGAATATATAAGAGACTGTAGCAGGGAGATTGACAGAAACCTGGTTGCACCTCTAATCCTTTCCATGGACTCAGAGAGAACAAAGCAAACCCCAAAACCCACAAACAAATGTTTCCCTCCATCGAGATTTGAAAGTATCTTGTTTCCTGATTGGTCCTCTGGTCAGGTGTTGCAGGTCCCTGTTTGTTAACCCTTTACAGGTGAAAGAGGCATTAACCCTTAGCTATCTGTTTATGACAGCAAGACAAATCAGACTCTGGAAAGGGGTACAGTAGTCTGGAAACATTGAGAACCACTGCCATTTATAAAACCATAAATGGCTGTGGAGAAAGGAAATAAAGAAGTGTTGTTTATCCCTTCAGCTAACACAAGAACCAGGGGTCACCCAATGAAATTAATAGGCAGCAGGTTTAAAACAAATTCTTCGTACAATGCACAATCTACCAGTGGAACTCATTGCCAGAGTATGATGTGAAGGCCAAAAGTATAACTGGGTTCAAAAAACAATTTAGGTAAGTTCAAGGAGGATAGGTCCATCAATGGCTATTAGCCAAGATAGTCAGAGATGCAATCCCATGCTCTGCATGTCCCTAGGTCTCTACCAGAAGCCACGACTGACAGATGATGGCTCACTTGATAATTGCCTGTTCTGTTAATTCCCTCTGAAGCATTTGGGTCCAGCCACTGTCAGCAGACAAGATACTTTGCTAGATAGACCATTGGTCTGACCCAGTATGGCGATTCTTATGTTCTTATGTTGAGTGATAGTAATAAAATACTTTCTGTTTTAATTAATGTAATCTGTCTTTTTTTTTTAACATTTTTAACACAGTTTTATAGAACTGGTCATTGTAACAACTTATGAACTTGCACTCACTTCTTACAATTAAGCTTGCAATTAAGCCCAGTTATTACAGAAGGATTCAGATCTTAACAGGGCAGTAAGGGAGGAAATGTTTTTCATTTTTTTAAAGGTGTATTTAATTGTGACATTAACAGTATATGAAGTAGATTCATTTTCACAGAGAACTGGCTAATTCTTTGAGCTTGAACAATGCGGCTTGGTATAAGAATATTCTGAAAAGTCAAAAGTCATGTTGCAACATAATCTATTTCCTGATAAGAATAAAGGTCAACAGGCGGTTCTTCCTGTTTCTCTTTGATGTCATAACTATTCTAAATGATGGCTATCATTTTTAGAGAAGCTGACATCTTTTGTTTTCTAAATCAGATCACAGATCATTAGCCACTTCTCTATACGAAACAAAAGTCTATTTCAGTAGTCTACATCCCAAAGTCCATATGTGCTTAAGGAAAACATGACTTAAAAATCACATATGTAAAATGATTTACATAAGTAAGTTTATTTTATTACAACATTTGTTTTTTTGTTTGATTTTCCCATTATTTCTTTTACAAAGTGAAGTTATTACTCTGTTCTCGTTAAAAAAGCCTTCTGTGAGGAATAAGCTTAATTCAGATTTATATGTAACTGGTTTGAATTATCCAAAGAAAATGTTCATTGAAGAAAAAAGTAAAATGGAGTCTCCTGTTGATCACAGAAAAGCCTGTTTTTATACAGTTTCCATGTGTGCAATTCCATTGTAAACGAATTTAATTCTCTGAAGGAAAGAATAGGTATCTTACAGTTGGACTTCAAGAAAAAGAGCTTGTCAAATTAGTTTTTGAACATTTTACTCTACGCTTAACATTCACTGACAGCAGGTAGTGCAATGTGTCCATTAGGGACCGAACTGTGTGAGTAAGTCTTAACTGATACGTTACTCAAGAAATTTTGTAAAATGTTTGAAAGGTGATTGCAATTTCATCTAATTGGTTCATTAATCAGAATTATTCTCCGAGTACTTAGTAATAATTCTTAGTTTGTAGATTCTGAGTGATTCATTGCAAGTCTCTGACATTTGAAATTCAAGTGCTGTTGGTTACTTTGGACTGGACACATAAATCACATGGTATGTCTCTGTTCCCTTGTTGGATGAATGTAACTGTCAGGATCTGGTTTCCAGTACAAATAGTCTTTTTATTCAATCAAAATCAGCTGTTTTTGGTACATCAAAATCACTGGAAAATGTGCATTGTGACTTGTATGTATGAAACTGTAACAAAAGAAAAAGAAGAAATACCTTCCATTTAGCTTTGCATAGTGGTTGATTTTTAGTGTCCTGCATTCTGCTTGGTGGGGGAGAAAAAAAATCAGTAACTTACATCATAATTTCTGCAATGGAAATGGGATCCTTTCAAACCAGGCTCCATATTATTTCCTTGAGAATAGCTCTAATGTTCACAAAAGATTTTTAACTGTGTCTCAGCTCATTAATTTTGCAAAGAGAAAAAAGAGAGAGCACTATTAATCCATTCTTTCCCTTTGTACCTACCCTTGTAACACCCCTAATAATAAGGAATATAGGTAATATGGTATGAGTCATAGATATGCATTTGAACTGAGAGAACAGGGAGCATTTGTGAGGTAAATGCTAATGATGTCCTCTATTTTCTCTTTTCCAAAGTGAATTCCCAACAGGGATTGGTCCAAAGCAACAGCGCAAATTGAATACATAGAGAAAGAGAGTTCTGAATAATTACACATACAGGCACTTATGCACACACCCACAGTGCTCCAATTGCCCTTTTCTGCCATGCAGCTATATGCATAGTACAACTGTGGTTGTGCACATTACAGTCCCCACTTTAAAAATGGGGAAAGTGAATTGCAGCCAGGCTTAATGACTTGCCTATGGTCATTCAGCAATCGAACCCAGGTCTGACTTTCACTCGGTCCCACGGATCCACATTGCTTCCCTTTGTGCCACTTCCTGTTTCAAAAGACAGCGTCAAACGTGGACAACTTTTTATGTTAAAAACGTGACTAGCCAAGCCTTTTTTTTTTAAGGCACCTCTCCATTTTTGGGAACTTTTAATGACTATTGTGCTTTTCTGACATGACAAATATGTTACTTTGAGCGCCCATTATAAAACATGATGGGTCTGCTCTGGTTATACCACAAGGAGGGACAGAACGTAATTTGTTTCGGATTGTAGAGCATATAGGGCCTTCTCCAGCCAAGTCCCAGATATATTTCAGCAGTGTGAATTATCAAGATTTAAAAGAGTCCATGTAGAACATGGCACTAGCACAGCATTGACAGATATTGACTGCTATTTTATTTTTGGAAAGCAGCCTACAGCTATTATGACTGGCTTTCTGACAGACATCGTGTATTGCTATTTCAACAGACAATGTTAACTATAAAAAGCAAGTCGCATGAGGGTTTGGAATCATACTTAAATTTTTAATAAATTTTCAGAAGAACACTTTACAGTATTCATTTAAAACTGGACTGAACAGGCTTACTGTCACTTAATATGCACTTGCCCACTGTCACACCAAGAAGGGGTTTTAATGCAGACATCATCCATGAGAAGAATGATTTATACTTTCTGTTTCGTTATTTCCCATGCTGATTGGATAGGAATTTCTAAATGGTCAGTTCTGACTCTCATATGGACCTGGCACATTCATTCAAAGTGCACTGCTGCATTCAGTTTATTCACAGCTTTTTTGTGCGGCCAGGCAAAATAGTACCTCAGATATGTACAGTCCAAAGTTTTTTCCCTCTCACCTCACTTCTTCATGTATGTTTATTTACTCCTACCCCCCCCCATGGCATTTTTTAAAATAATGCAGCAAAAACATATAGTCCCTTCTTTGTGCTATGGATCCAATTGGAGCACTTCTTTGGAAAGGGAAGCCTATGTGCCAAACAGGACCAAGGCTTTCTATGATGCAGTCTTGTCCCCCAAATAAGTTCCAATACAAAGCTGATCCTGACGGAGCTTACAGGCTCCCCATGCAATGTTCCATTTTGTTCTGCTCATCCAGTCACTGGATTTTAGGAATTGCAGAATGTGAGGCCTGCACTCCTGTATTAAAAGAGAAAGTGACTGCAACCTGCTTTGTTCTAAGACTGCTCTATATTTGTATATATGCACCTCATTAGCTAGCATATATTGTGCCAGTAGGCAGGACGCAAGAATATATAGGCATTACTGATGTGTTTTGTAGGACTAATAAAGTTCATTGTTGTTGTGCCCTGCCAATCGCTTTCTTTGTACAGCTCTTTACATCAGCTCTTACAATAGTTCATTTTAGTCAAATTAGGTGTGGTCTTTAAACTCTTTGGAAGCTACCAATGCAGGTCTCTGTTGGGCAAAGTTTTGGCTCCCTGGGGATAGATTAATCTTACTCTCACACCCCCTGTGCCCCAGTGCAGTCTAGGTCACAGTAGATACACTATTCGGTTGTCTATTTACAGAGTGCAGATGAGAGGGGAAAAGTGCCAGCAACAGCTGAAGAAATAAAAGAGGTTACAATTATGTGCTACATTTCCATAAAAATGTTTATGGGATCTGAGCCATTTTGCAAACCATACTAAAGTGCGCCTTGTAAAAACAGAGGGAGAGGTGGGGTGGAAGGATGATGAGCCAGGTAGCCAATTGCTTTAGCAGTGGTATTGTATCCTTGGTGAGAAGAGTAAAGATTATGGATTTTCAAGGATTTCTGACCGCAGCCACTTCATCTGGGGAAATGCCACTGCCACAAGTATTCATCTTTCCTGCCTCTTTGTTTTTTGCACAGGATGCAAAGCCAGAGAAGCTGTTTTGATTGTAATGACATCTTGTTACGTCTCTACATAAACAGTTAAAAATCTTCTTAAGGAATAACAGGCCCTTGAGATGAAGGCACTGAAAACTACACACAGGTACCAATGCCTCTGTGCAAATACATCTGAAATACACATATCTCACCAGCATGACATACCTGCCAGAATTTGATGTTTTCCAGAGAAATAGGCTACTTTCAGAAAGGAGTTCTCAGCACCAGCCAATCATTGCTTCTAATTCTGCATTCTCAACCTAGGAATTACAACTTTCAAAGTTAGCACTCAAGTGACACCAAAACATCACAATGCCTCTGACCCCGCTCAGAAGTGGGGTGGGAAGCAAAAGACTATCAGCTGCCTACACTCCTCCTGTTATGAAAGACATTCCAGTACCTTAAAAAACTTTCATCTCACCTCTAGTCTGTTCATGTGAGTAGTGAATTATTACAAGATTTCTTGAAAATTCCCAGTCACCAGCATACTATAGTACACCAAAAGTTATAATGAAGTATTACCTTGAAACAATAAAGTCATGTGCACTCTGCACTGAGACAATAGGCTATCAATATAATTGTGGATACAAATGGTAACATTTCAAGAAGAAACGTTCCAAGCTATTATTATTAACCCTTCTCCTCCACATATGATAGCATCATGTGATATTTTTCCCTCCTGCACTCTCAGAAGTCCACAAGAAGGATCCCATCTCCTGCAAATGTTAGGATCTGAGCATATTTTACTATGCAAATTGCACAAAGGGGCAGGATCTCCTGCAGAGCTCTTGCCTTGTTTGCTGTACATTCACTTCCTCCTTGCACAAGTACATTAGCTATGCATGCACAGTGGCATTCCATCATTGTTCATATTTAACGATTAGTGATGTCGTTACTAAACAATTACTGTGCATAGAGAGTGCAATTTTCAAAACACTCTCCACACATTATAAGCAACTCCAAATTTCCAACAGGCCACTCAAAGGCACTTGGCTCACACAGATTATTTCCATGGCAAATTTCTAATCTCTACAATTGGCAATAGAGTGATTAAAATTAAAGCGGATTTATCATTTTTAAATGATATGCAAAGTGTATTTTTTCATGCATACTAAAAAATGGATAAATATTTTTTGCTCCAACTTAAAAAGAAAGTCTCCTGCAGGCAGAGAACAAGGCTGGAAAATTTCATTCTAAAAAAGATAAAAGACTTTCAGAAAATTAAGAGCTAGTGAAGGGCGAGGTTATAATTGGAACAGTTTTCAGAGGGGTAGCTGTGTTAGTCTGTATCAGTAAAAACAACGAGAAGTCCTTAGGGTACTCAGAGACTAAGACATTTATTTGAGCATAAGCTTTCGTGGGATATAACCCACTTCATCAGCTGCATGGAGTTGAAAATACAGTAAGCAGGTATAAATATACAGCACATGAAAGTTGAGAGTTGCCTTACCAAGTGGGGGTCAATGCTAATCAGGCCAATTCAATGCAGCATACCATAATGGTATCACTGTGGTTTGCACTGGAGTGAGGAAGGAAAATTTGTTTGCAAGATGCTAACTTCAGAGCTCATAGGATTTTTTGTCACCAGATTTCCTGGATGGCATAGCATGATAATTTTTGTTACTTCTTTAAAGCACTCACTTTTCTTTTTATATTTTGGCACAATGTGCTGTTAAAAATCAAGAAACATAATGGCACAGGCCTAAGGAGGTTCAAAAAGTATGGGGGCATTTGCTAACATGCAAGATAGTCCTCTTATGACTCCTAAAAGTTCTTTGAAGCACTGATCTATCTCGAACAGTTTGAGGTCATCTCTACAGCCCTGGTCAAAACCAAGGGAAAGAAAGAGGAAAAGGAAAAGGTGGGATGGAGACTGTTATCCCAATGCACTAATCGCAGATAGTTCAACATCCTGTTTTTATCATGTGGGTGTGAAGCAGTGAGAACAAAGCCACTGCAGCAAATTGGCACCCATTCCTTTCAAATTTCACATGAAGTATTGAAATTCCCCAGACAAACAATCAGACTGGAATTACCACCTGATAGCTGTAAACCCAGTGATGTGCTAAAGGGGACTTCTAAAGGCCTCTTAGTAATATTCTTCTACCAAACTGAAGTGCAGGTTTGGAGTTAACTCCCTGCCCCTGATGTACATCCTCCTCCTCCCTGAATAAAATAAAATCTTCCCTACCAGAGATGAGTTATCTCTGGAGCTCATAAAAGCACTTTTGAAGAACATGTATTTATTTATTGCTTTTTGACTGTACCAGCTTTCAACAAATGCCAGAAAATCCCCAGTTTATCCTCCCCTGCAGGGGCTTCATTTTCCTTACCATACCCTCCCCACACCCACTCTCCCACCACAGAAGTTGAAGAGTGCATTATGTTATCAATAGATTCACTTTTAAAAGCCAAACTAGCATTACAAGGGCAAAGAACATGCAGTCCAAATTAAGTGTACTGACTGCATCACATTCACCCCCTGCAGAATGCAAGGAAAAAGCAGTGTACACTGGAGAGGAACTGGAGCAACCAGGTACAATTCCCAATATAAGGGGGGGTTTTGTATTGAAAAAAATGAAAAGGTTATCTATCCACACATGGTAATGGACAGACCATGGTTACATTTGAGAGGCAAGAGCAGGTCATCCCATCCTGGAGAATAATGACATGCATCAGGTCAAAGGAATCAGAGTCTACAGAGCAGTGGAGCAAGAAGAGGAGGTAAAGAACAGTGAGATGGGCTCTCTGACTCTGCAGAGGCTAATGTATCCTTTGGTGATTGATACAGAGGAACTGTTGGACTCCCTTGCTTGTTGTTTCAACCAGATCAAATTGCTACTATTGCCTTCATACCACACCCCCTTTTGATTTATTTTCCATCACGAGTCAGGAATCGACTGTCCTAGTGCAAGGCCTCCCTATCTCAACACAGAACACAAGGGGGAGGGCCAAGATTATATCCTGCAGCTAGAGCACTGTAACGTGCAGCTAGTTCTGGGGCCATGGAACTGAGCTATGCTGTACTCACTGGTCCAGATTCCCAGCCAGTGTAAATCAGCTGAAGTTCTGGCCCACTTTAAATGCATATATCAAGTAGGGGAACATAAGGCGCACTTCTAAGTGCTAGCTCAGTGCCTCCATTTACGGAATCCTCACCCTTTTCCAGAGATTCCTGCAGGATATGCAGCCTTTTAGCATAACATGTGGTGCATGCAGGAGAGTTCTGGTAAGTTACTTACATTAGCTCCATCAAGGACATGATGGTGAAAAACCTCCTGCCTTCCCTAAGGGAAAAATAAATCAACCCTCTAATTGATCCTTTCCACCTCACCAAATGGATTGGCTTATTGACTGGAAAATAACTTTTTTTTGGAGTCACTGCAGTGTGTTACATCCGTTTTGCTGTTTCCCATTGTTTTTCACTGCATGACATCATGACCCAATGTGATACAATATGCACTTGACCCAAATATTAATCAATGGGACAATGTCAGACATGTAAGGAGTCATTGATCATGCCCAACAAAGTGTTTGCATTTTCGAGCAAAGAGAGTGCTTTAAATTACTCATAGTCTACGCCAAGGAGTGAGTCCATATCTGCAACCTTAATTAGGAGTAATGCTTCCACAACAAAGTCAGGAATATGACTGCAATTTCCCCTGTAAGTGGGCTGGGCCTAACACACACTATAAGGACAACACTACTGAGCCAGAGTGCCTATTGTCAAACATTGTCTGGTCCTTCTTATCAAATACATAGAGTCCTGTTTTATACCATATTCATTCCAGATAATCACGGATAAAAGAAAAATGCAGCAAACACCTCCTGCTAGATATATAGTCTTGTTGTACAGATGGATGCTTTTTTAAAAAAAACACTTATTTTATTCCTGAACTTTTTTTAAAAATCTGTCTGTGAATTCAAGTGATCATGAAAGTGAAGGCCTAACAAAAGCATTATCCTGTGAGCCAGGCATAACGCAGGCAAATATCATGCAAGCTATCCGCAGGCATGGCCGCTTTACCTTAAACGTTTCAGTCCTGACTTGTGACACTCACCTTCTCTTCCAGCACTAGAATTTGCTTGAGCAGAGAATGAATTGTGTCAAATTTTGTGAGTATTTATATCCACTAACAGGGACTTACAATTATGCACTATTTATACTGGAGGAGCATCTAAGGGCCTTAGTGACTGTCACCCTGTTATGCTAGGCACTGTACAAAATGATGTAAGACAGTCCCTGAAGTGAATAGCTTATGGTGTAGATTACACAGAAGATAAGTACCATACAAAAGAAATGAGTGCAGGGTCTGGGGCTGGGTTCGGACATTTCCCAAATGCTGATGCAAAACTTGTCTAAACTTTTTGTTTTCACCCTTCTCTTGGGTCATCTGCTTCTGCCATCCTTCAATTTTCCATCTCTGTATCACTGCCTGCCACTCCCTCCCTTTCTCCAAGCCACGGCTCAAAGTTAGAAAAAAAAGACTTCAGCACAAGAGCAGAGCACAGCATAGGAGTGAGTCTGTCAGAAATCTGAATGCGCTGTTCTCTGAAGCTCTTGTTCCCCTTTAAACTTTCATTTCATTATGTAACCTTAGAGTCATAGTTCCTTAAGCAGAAGCAACAGCAAGAACAAATGTAGATTTACTTCAGGGACAAAGTTGCTGGGGAAAAGGTTCAAGAACTCACTTTCTCTATATTCTTGCTCTGCTTAGCAGCACGTCCTGTTCCAACCCCAACACATGACCTGACTACCCTTGCGCTGAACTACTTCTCTTTCACACCTCCCCTGCCAAAGACCTTTTGTGATATCACAACAGAAGGCTCCATCTCATTTCCAGAACTTTACAGTCATCCTTTGGTCAGCTATTCAATATAAACATTGCAGACTCCAGGGCTTTC
Source organism: Chelonoidis abingdonii (assembly GCF_003597395.2). Lineage (NCBI taxonomy): Eukaryota > Metazoa > Chordata > Testudines > Testudinidae > Chelonoidis > Chelonoidis abingdonii. The sequence continues at coordinate 190,679,918 of NC_133770.1, forward strand.
CTAAATCATAAGGTCTGCTCTGAGCATGGGCCTCTTTCTGTCACATGGAGCCCCAGAACTTGTAAGACACTGGTCTAGTAGTGCTGAGAATTACCTGATTTCCAAAGATGCTGAGAGGGATTTCAGCAAAGAGATCTCCTGGCGATCAGTGAGACACAGGCCTGGGTAGTGCTTATGTTTGTGTTTTGTAGAGACCTGAGATCTGATGGCTGTCAGGACAATAAGTTGCTGTTTAATTTCATTTTTTGTTCTTGTAATTCATGTTAGGGGTACCTGGAGCCTCAAATTCTTCTCTCCCCCATTTATTCTTCCATGAATCCAAAGAAATAAAATTAAAACTTCTCCAAATTGTTTTTAACTCAAATCATTAAGCGGATTTGACTGGGATGATGACTTGGGCTGGCTCTGATATTTAACATCTGGTTTATTTAACAAATGAATAAAGCTTACTCTCCTTCCCCCAATCTCTTCAAGCCTCTTCTTTCACTCATTCTCGATAATGGAATTGTTTTCTAAGTAGATTTGATAGGTTGCCAGTATCCTGAGATTTTCTTGTTTCCCATTTTCACTATTGGGGAAGAATTCTTGTAACGAAATGGCCTGAGGCATCTCCCATCATTTGGAACCCAGCCATCTCCTCAATTTCTCAATAAACCAAATCTCTTTTCTCAGCCTGCTGCCACATCTAAATTAAGTGACTCTAAATACATGTGATTAGGTCTCTAAGAAAAAAAAGAATGTCACAAACTGTGAGGGCCTAAATTAGGGTGCCTGTTCTAACATTGTTAAATGTCCATGTGAGAGGCAGGGTTGTCACCACTTGTATCACTAATTTAAGCATCCATGTAAGGTCTTCATATCTGAAAATTGTGCTTCCCATCTTCCAGACTTAGCTTTTTAGTCAATAAGCCAGAAGGGGAACACCCACCTGAGCGCGGTTGCTCAAATGCTTATGGCCAAATAGACTGATACTTGAAGTCATGCATTAAATGTGGCAGCAAGGTTTTTCTTTGTTAGTTATTAGAGAGACTGATACACAGTTGTGAGACTACACAGGAGCAGTGTCAAGAAAACCATTTTACCCATGGAATCTGGCAGCTGAACACACCAAAAGCATTTTTTAAAACAATTGAAAGCCAATTTTAAACAAGCCTCTGGATCATTGGTCCAATACACGATGCAGGTGTAGACCTGAACATTCTCCAGACAAGCTAATTGATTAAGAAAAGTCATTGCTTAAATCCCTGGAGTTTGCTAACTGGAGACCTGAGGAGTTTAAAAGCATATCAGGTTTCTAAGAGATTGACTCTGGCCTGCATTTCAAAGTACATCAGATGCAGCTGTACCTAGACTGGATATGTGATACATACAGCCAACAGGCAGGTCTGGATTAAGGCAATAAGGGGCTGCATGCACATCCTGTCACAGGCAGGGCCAGCTCCAGGCAAGGAAGCAGATGCTTGGGGCGGCCAATTCAAAGGAGCGGCACTCCGTCTGGTATCGGGGTGGCACGTCCAGGTCTTTGGCAGCAATTCAGCAGCAGTCCCTCATTCCCTCTCTTCTCTACTGTAGGATACAATCCTGCACTGCCTACCCAGGAAATGGATTCAATGACCTAATAGGAATTTTCCATCTCGAATCTTTATTACACCCAGCAACACAGGATGAAGATAAAGCTGAGTGTTTCTGCTGAAATGATCAACCACCGTCTGGTTAATAATGTTGATATTTAAATTACCATAATTAGACTTCAGCCCGAAAGCTCCTCTGAGACAAATGAATTTGTTCTCTCTTCCCCAGAAGTTATTGTTTCTGGCTGTCTGCAGATTTTATAACAAAACACGCCTCAATTCTGATTCAAAAGGTTCTCTTTGCAGTCATGCCATCTAAAAACTCAACTTCTGAAAAATGGAAGCTTAAATTTTGCAGGAACTTATGAAAATATGAAAGATGCTGAACTGTTGTTTGAACTGATAGTATCGTGGCTTACTTCAAATCCTGATCAGACAGGCTTTTGGCTGATGCTGAGGTGAAGCTTAAATGTCTGTTTGGAATGTCTGAGTGTATGCACTGTAGAGATTTCATAGAGGTACTGTACTTTCAAATACTCTAACAAATGCAATACACTTCTATAGTCTTACACAATAACTTTGCTGTCCATAAGCTTTTTCCTTAAAAAATTGGTACCATCCATCTTTCAATTACAAGACAAATTGACAGCCCATGGTATAGCTTTTAGAAATGAAAGACTGTGTTTTCACCTCAATACATTAATCCTTGGGCAGCAAGGTGAGATTATATCCCCTACTTTCTTCAGAAGCGAACATAGTATCAGAATATGGTATTATATACCAAAAAATAACATTTGTGTTTAGTGAGTTTTGAGTGCCAGTTATGTTTTCAGCAAGAGTTTGTCCCTTTTCCATAGTAGTTAAAAGAGAAGTTAAGATCAAGAAAAGTAATGCTCAGATATCAAAAGATTTGGTTCCATGTTGCTTCCTTCTCAAGATTCTACTGGGGTGAGTGAAAAATGTGACTAACCACTTAAGGTGGCATCGTGCATGGAAAGAGAGTGGCGTAACAGGACACATGTAGTTTACTAAGGATTTCAGTAGTCCATGTGAGAACATAGGAATTGCAATAGTGAATCAGACCTGTAGTCTAAATCAGTGGTTGTCAATCTTTATTTTGCTCAGGACCCATTTGTAGCCCTTGATGGACTGTCACAACCCAGAGATGTGCCCAGATCCTCTGTCCCTCCTATGTCAGGCATGGGAGGGTGGAGGGAGTACTCAGAGCTAAGAGTCCAGATATGCTGGCTAGATGTGAGCAACTGTGGGCAACTGTGGGCAGGGACAGTGAGCTGAGATCCCCCCAAGAAACAAACAGCTCCCAAAGAAGATAGAGGGCAAGGTGTGGGGCGATCTGGGGGCCTGGAGGTGAAGTGGTGAAATAGCGGGTATAGTTAAGAAGGAACTGGTGGTTCTGGAAGGACTGAGGGAAGGAATTGGGAGCAGAGGGGTGTGCGGGAGGAGTGGCATGATGATCGCTCTCTCAGAAACACATAGTCCGCGACCTTGGCCAATGGGTGCAGAGGCTGAAGGGATCAGGGAATTTTGGGTCTCAGAGATAAAGTTGGAGGCCTTGGGGCAGCAGGGGCTGGAGATGCCACAGAAGAAGACCTGGAGGCTGAGGGCCAGGATGGGTGGAACCACAGATGGGGAATCTCCTTGCTGAGGGGTTCCCATTCTAGGGGGGTATGGGATAGGACAGGAAGTATGGAAGTTGGGGTGTTGCTCAGATGCAGGATTGGGGGGCTGATACTTATCGAAGAATGTGACACCAACTATCCACTCTAGGCTCCTGCCCGACAGGGCTGGCTGGGCTTGGCTCCTTACCTCAGGAATTGCTCCAGGCACCGCAAGCTCCAGGTGCGCAGTTCTTCTCAGGTTTGAGGACACCCTCCTGATAGGAGATGTTTTCTGGGCCTAATCAGTGGTGTTATGACCTGTTGCATGGTGTCACAGTGCCACTCACTCAAATTTGGCCCATCATGATGGAAGGGCAGTTGGGCCAAACCTGAGCAGTGCTGCAACCCCATGCACCAGGTCACAGCCAGCCCTATGACCCTTTCACACATTCTGGAGACCCAGTGCCGGGTCATGACCGACAGGCTGAAAAGCCCTGGTCTAATAGTTCAGTAGCTTGTCTCCAAAAATGGCCAGCACCAGGTGCAGAAAACACCACAGTAGATAAATGTGAGATACTCTGCCTTTCATGAAGGTCTCATTTTAATCCCTTCTAGTAAGAGACTGATGTACAACCTGAAGCTTGAGGTTTTAAATTCCTTTCAATACTGTATTTTTAGAATTAGCCATTGTAACTCAGGGTATTCTTGTTATTCATGTAAATGTTCAATCTCTCTTTGACTCCTGCAAAGTTACTGGCTACAGTGATATCTTGTGGCAATGAGTTTTACAGTCTGATTATGTGCTGTGTGGAAAGAGTATATAATTTTATCAATTTTCAGTTTGCCATCTTTCAAATTCATTGAATGTCTCCTTCTTCTTGTGAAACACAGGGCACCAAAGCTCATGATCTACTTACATCATTCATTATTTTATGTACTTATTTGTCTCCTTCCTAAGGTAAGCCTAGAAACCCAGTCCTTTCAATGACTCTTCATATGAGATTTTTTTCCATGCCCCTAACCATTGTGGTCACCTTTTCTTAACTCCTTCTAATTCTGCAATATATTTTTTAAGATTGGGTTACCGAGAATACCTATTGGTTTAATATACACCTCTACCTCGACAGAACGCTGTTCTCGGGAGCCAAAAAATCTTGCTTACGTTATAGGTGAAATTGTGTTATACTGAACTTGCTTCAATGTGCCAGAGTGTGCAGCCCTCCTCCCCCCAGATCACTGCTTTGCCGTGTTATAGCCTAATTCATATAATATTGGATTGCGTTATATCGGAATAGAAGTGTATTTTTTTCTGTAGTATTGTCCATCGCATTCCTTGTGAATCCTAACACCTTCTTGAAAAAACAATCTTGGAATGTTACAACAGTGTTATCCATTGTTATGTGAGGGCTCCATAAAGGAGAGATGTCTATATATTTAAATAGTGAACAGAGTGCTAGTACATTTTGCTTGAGAATATACAGCATTGTTCTTAGGATTTGTATAAAACCAATAAAGCTTGCTATTGTTAAGCACTGCAAATGGCTTTTTGTAGGAAGCTCCTTAAATGGAGATTTTAATACCCTTCCATTACTACCATAGCATTATCTACACACACATGCATGCACACACATTTGATCAGTATCTTCAGTTAGATTCAGAACATTTCCTTAAACCTTTAGAAAAAAAGAGTAAATTAATTTAATACATTAAAATTATATTGAAGTTAAAAGAAAAAATCAATTTTTCTAACTGAGGAAACATGAAGTTATATAGAAGGGCTGGATTTTTTTTTAAAATGTCATTCAATTTAGTGTGAATGTAGCAAGCCAATTAGATAATATTAAATTTCAAGCCTGATTGATTTTTTAAATATTCAGTATAAGCACTGCATTTGGTGTTTATTGCATTGCACAAGAAATATCTTGGAATGGCTGTTGAATCAAGGAATTAAATGAAAGCTACACTGTCAATAATCTAGCAGGGCTTTTGAAAGAGTATTATAGCATTTTTATATTATTCAACACCATAAAATGCTAAACATACACAGAACACAGGACTATAAGTTTAAAAAAGCACACACAGGCTTCTGGAGTGTTTTGGCATTTATAGCCAGATAGCACTGGAAGATAATGAGTAGTTTGATACTTTGGAAATCATAACTATGAAATATATAACAATAGTACCCCATCAAGATGGAATATATATCATGAAATATTGGAGGATAATTCAAGTCTGAAATACAATCTGCTTTTCATTTCAAGTGTCGAGCCTATGTAAGCTATAACTTATGTAGATATTACTCATGTGGGAAATAATGACAAATTTAGAACAACCCATGGGAAAAAAATTCTACACAGGAAGAACATGAAAGATGTTATGTCCTTTTTCTCCCTACCCCCACTGTCTGTAAGATGGAAAACTACTTCTTTTAGTAAAATATATTCACAGCATATAGGAGAACGCATATTGCAGTTGTTAAGGGCAAAGTCTGCTAGAGAAACTAACAATGATAAGAGGAAAGAAAGCCATCTTTTTTCACTATCACAAACAAAAATGATCAGCCCATGATTATCTGGAAAAAGCTACCAGTCCTAGTCATTGAACACTAGTCTGAATAGAGGCAGAAAATGATATTACACAAAGTGCTTCATTGTGGTCCACGTCAACCTGGACTTCTTTCCTTGGGGTTAAAGGTGCCATTACTGCCTTTTATGTAGTATTTGATGCTGTTGGAAATGGATTTCAGAACACAGAGAGCTGGGAGGAAAGGCAAACAGTCTCTGGACTGAAAAGTTGAAACCACATGTCATATGAATATAGTTTTTCATGCTCTTTATGACAATCCTATTCTGGGTCGAAGGTCAGAGTTTCCCCATCATCCTGTTTCACCGTTATCATAACTGTGGTAAGAAAATATCTGAATGAAAAGCTACCAGTATGTTTTTTCCTACTGATAAAACACAAAAGCTCCAGGAAAAAAAAGAAAAGAAAAAAAGAAAGCAATTTTCTCCATTCTTTCATTTCCCTGCTTCAGCAAACTTCATACTCACTTCCTTCCTCATCTCCTGAGGCAATCTTTTCCTTGTGAAATGTACAGGGATATAAATGTTAAAACTAGAATGGCCAGAGCAATTGGAGCTCTGGATGCTCAGCACCTCCAAAATCCAAGCTCCGAGTGCTTCAGCTTGGGCACCCAAAAATAGAGGCACCCAAATGTAGAGAACACTTTTTAAAAGGTAGGCAGTATGAGTTCATGTGCCAGCTCACAGAAAGGCAAGAAGCATTGCTCTCAGTTACATGGGTGCAGCTCCCATCAACATCATGGGGTTCTATACATATAAGTGAGAGCAGGCGGTGGGCCAGGATTTTTAAGCTATGTCAAAAATGGCTTTTTCATTTCTTCCTTCCTCTGTAAACAACATCACAGACTTTCCACTAGGCTGTTTCTTTTTGGTAGTATCTGAAGATTTTTTCTTTATTTCATCCCATTGGTAAAAATATACACAGTCCCAATAATGGATTCAAAAACAAATGAAGAGCACTAAGTTTCAAAATGGTTTTGCAGAAAATAAATTCTTTCATTCAAGGTAGTTACTGCTAGAACACAGATGAAAGACATACAGGCCAAACCACCAGAGCCAAGCGTTTGCTTTTTCCGAGATCTCAGACCCAAATAACCCAAAGAGCATTTGGGATAATGGCATACAAATGAGCATATCAAGCAGCCAACTTTGCTCTGGCAAGTATCTTATTAAATTGGACCATGATTTACTCAGGCTAGGTTCCAAATTCTACTGAAAACACATGTGCAACTAGTATATGCTGCAAAAAGTACTAATGTTCACCTGTATGTGGGCCAGCAGCAAACCCAAGTACATCCCACTCCACTCACATTTTTTTTTCTATAAGCACAGATATAAGCACTGTATGGAGAGAGAGAGTGTTGCTGGGGCAAGGAACATGTGTGTAAAATAACGCTGACTGTGCCCCTCCAGTATCTAGGCCTGGTGCTAGGAAGATTCTTCCATAACTTCTTTCACAGAAGGCAATCAGAGTGACCTCTCCATGGTATCTGAAAAACACAGCATTGGAGCAGAGAACATCTGTCCTGTGAACCCCAGTAGAGCACACGTTTTATCTGTTTTGCAGTTCTGCAGCATATTCTGCCTAGCGTACATATTTATAAGTCAGCTACCGCATTGCATTTAAATGGCAGGATTCTCTATTCAAGGTTATCAAAGCTCTTTACAAATATTAGGTAAACCTCACAACCTTCCCAGTATATACACAACATGCCTCAGGTGGCATGTGATCAGGATTCATCACTGAATTTGGTCCACTGGTTGGATCATTGGCTTCCCTGGCTAGGGCTGGGTACTGATGGGGAGCGCAACATGAATGCAGATCCATGTCCCCCGAGCCTCATCATACCCTGTAATATCATTCCCATTCTACGTCTGGGGACACTAAAGCACTCAGATGCTTTTTACATTTTGATTCTGATGAAAATCAGTTCAGCTTCACTGCTGGCAGGCATGGTGGGGCATTAGTAGAGATAGGGCACTGTTGACCACTGGCTGGCATTTTTACCATCTTGTCTTCCAGGTCTTCTCTGAGCTGGGTTAGGTTACACAGCGGTTCAAATGCCATTGGCTGGCCTACACTAGTAGTCTTACATTGCTCACTCCAGTGGAGCTGCACTAATGCTAGATCAATGGTTCTTACTGCTAGGTTCTCAGCTGCAAAGGCTTCCCTGCACTGAACACATATTTATTACAGAAGGAAACACTGGAGGAAAGGACTTCTTTCCAGAGCCACTTTTTGGAATAGTGAATAAAAATCATTTCTCTCTCCACTTCCAGGTACACATTTCCATTTCCATCTACCACCCTTTGGCATGTCATATACTCACAGAGTTGGAAAGTTTAAATAAAAATTACTTTGGTTCTGCAGAATTAGCCCATGTCTCAGACTCACTTATAATTGTGCACAGATGTAGCATAAGCCAAGACAAGCCTCAGACCTGTGTGAATATTTTTGTGCAGCATCAGCAAGGGGCAGTGAGTCCAAAATTAGCAATTTTCCTTTTAGGCCTAAACTGGCACTTTGCCACTGAGACACGCCTTTTGCCTTTGTTTTCCCTCCCCCCTGCAATGCTCAGCCACGATTGCAGGGATTTTGTTTTTTTCCAAAGTTCCACTGGATTCTTTAATACCTGAGGTGGTTTTTTTAAATTTAATTTTATTTACTTAGAAGCCTTTAAAGGCTGGTATCTACTGTCAGCGAACAGAGACATTCTCTTTGACAGCTGAATTGAGTACACTGTGGCAGCAAACTTTGAATGCAAACACAAGATCTGTCTGTTGTTGTGTGCGTGGCAGAGACGATGACATGAGCAAACTTTTGAGTGCTGGTTGGAGGAAGTAAGAGCGTGTGATCCATTCCTTGCAGAAACCCTCCAATTTTGAAGCTCTAATATTTTTACCAGATTTTAAGTGTGTGATGGGAGGTCAGGACCAGGAGCCTTCTTTGAGCAACAGATCTGCTTCGCTCTTTCGCAAGTTATACGAGTTGCTTGGAAGAGTGAAGGCATGCAGGCTCTGTCAAACATTTACCCTGCCTCAAAATATCTGAACTCAAGGCTTTGCCTGGGAAGGGATAACAGAGAGAAGGCCACAGGATTCTATTTTACAAGAAATTTGCATTTCCCTTTTCTTTCCTATTTGGGGATGGAGCCTTGGTTGGGTCACAGACAATGGAGCATCTATCTTGTAACTGAATATGTTCGCTGTGGATTACATCCAAATAGGAAAAGAAACATGGCTCATGGAAACCAATTGTAAACTCTTCAGAACAGGGATGGTCTCTAAGCAGGTCTATGTACTGTGTTCAGAAAAGTGGGGATCTGATCTTGGTTGGGACCATTAAGTGTTACTGCACTCTTACTAATAAATAATAACACTCTGTGTATTACAGGGATTTGTTTGGACAACTCCCATTTTAATCATTTTACCTGAATCATCTGTACATCCAGATCCATAAAATGATGAAATGCGTAAATCAGAATTTCCACATGCCCAGGGGGCAAGATCTCCATCTTGCAAGGAAAGCATGAGTTTTACTAGCTATTTTAATGCTAAGGCAGCTCAGTCAGGCTGTAACTGGCTCTAGCTGGCCCTCCCAGAAGCTGTAACATTCCTTGCCAGTTTATAAGCAATGGTAAGTATAGGGGAGTTGCATACTGACTCAGTTTTGTTTTACTGACTTTCAGTAAAAGTGGGAAAATTGCAACAAAAAGAGAGCATTAGAGAAAACCCAAAACTTTGTATTTGCATAAGGGTAACTAAACATACACTGCAAGACTTATGGACTCATAGACCTTAAGGCCAGAAGGGACCATCCTGATCAACTAGTCTGACCTCTTGCACACCACAGAATCTCACCCACCCCCTCACTCACTCCAGTAATAGGCCAACAACCTCTGGCTGAACTACTGAAGTCCTCAAATCTGGATTTAAAGACTTCAAGTTACAGAGAATCCACCATCTACACTAGTTCAAACAAGCAAGTGACCTGTGTCCTATGCTGCAGAAGAAGGTGAGAAAACTCCAGCGTCTCTGCCAATCTCACCTGAGGGAAAATTCCTTCTGACCCCAACTATGGCAATCAGTTAGACTCTCAGCACATGGGCAAGGCCCACCAGCCAGGCACCTGGGAAAGAATTAGCCCTCCCCATCCAATGTCCCATGCCTGGCTATTGGAGATATTTGCTAATAGCAGTTATGGATTGGACATATGCCATTGTAGGTAATTTCATCACACCATCCACTCCATAAACTTATCAAGCTCAGTCTTGAAACAAAATAGGTTTTTTGTCCCAACTGCTCCCCTTCAAAGGCTGTTCCAGAGCTTCACTCTTCTGATCGTTAGAAACTTTAATTTAATTTCAAGCCTAAACTTATTGATGGTCGGTTCATATCCATTTGTTCTCGTGCCAACATTCGTCCTTAACTTAAATAACTCCTCTCCCTCCCTCCCTGATGTTTATCCCTCTTATGTATTCATAGACAGCAATCATATCTCCGCTCATCCTTCATTTGTTTAGACTAAAGAAGCCAAATTTATCAAGTCTTTTCTTGTAAGGTAAGTTCTGCATTCCTCTGATCCTAGTAGCCCTTCTCTGCACCTGTTCCAGTTTGAATTCATCTTTTGTAAACATAGGAGACCAGAACTGCACACAGTATTCCAAATGAGGTCTCACCAATGCCTTGTATAATGATAGGGATAACACTTCCCTGTCTCTACTGGAAATACCTTGTCTGATTCATACTAGGATTGCAGCAGCCTCTTTCTTGGCCAGTTCACACTAGCAATTCATAGTTATGCTGTGATTGACTTGTACATCCAGTTCTTTCTCTTCCTCTGTTGCTCCAATCTGATAAATTCCCAGCTTATAGCAAAAATTCTAAGAACATGACCTTACACTTTACTCTGTTAAATTTCATCTCATTTCTATTATTTCAGTTTTCAAGGTCGTCCAGATCTTCTTGTATGATATTTCAGTCCTCCTCTGTATCGGCAATACCTCCCAGCTTTGTGTCATCCGCACATTTTATTAGCACTCTCCCACTTTTTGTGCCAAGGTCATTAATAAAAATGTTAGATAAGATTGGTCCCTAGACCAATCCCTGAGGAACTCCACTAGTAACCTCCCTCCAGCCTGACAGTCTCCCCATTTAATCAGTTTCTTACCTACCTTTCAGTTCTCATTTTAATTCCCATCTTCTCCACTTTAACTAATAATTTCCCATGTGGAACTGTATCAAATGCCTTACTGAAATCCAGGTAATCAGACATGATATATTTCCTTTGCCTAGAAAACCAATTATTTTCTCAAAGAATAAGATCAGGTTGGTCTGGTATGATCTTACTTTTGAAAAACATGTTGTACTTTATCCCAATTACCATTCACCTTTATATTCTTAACTACTTTCTCTTTCAAAATTTGTTCGAAGACCTTGCCTACAGCTGAGGTCAAATTAACAGGCCTGTAGTTTCCTGGGTCACTTTCCCCTCTCTTTCTTAAAGGTACTATATTAGCAATTCTCCAGTCATAGGGTATAGCCCCCAACTTTATGGATTCTTTAAAAATCCTTGCTTTTAGACTTGCAATTTCATGTGCCAGTTCCTTTAATATTCTCAGATGGAGATTGTCCAGGCCCCCAAATTTAGTCTCATTAAGCTGTTTGAGTTTGGCTTCCACCTCAGATGTGATAATTTCTATTTCCATATCCTCATTTCCATTAGCCACCCTGCTTCTGCGCCCAAGCTCCGCATTACCCTTATTAAGAACTGACGCAAAATATTTGTTTAGGTGTTGGACCATACCTAATCTTCACCCCAGACTCAGTTCTTAGCAATCCCACTTCTTTCCTTGTTTTCTTTTTATTTATATATGGGTAAAGAACCTTTTACTGTTGTTTTTAATTCCCTTTGAAAGGCCCAGTGCCGCTTGGCTTTTGGCAGCTCTCACTTTTTCCCTCCTCTTTCTGACCCCCAAAAGGATACTTTTGTTGCTGATCCCTCCCATCTTCCATTCCTTGCTAGCTTTCTGCTTTCTCTTAATTACCTGTCTGAGATGGTTACTCATCCAGCTTGGTCTGCAACCCTTCTCTATGAATTTTCCCTTTTGCTTGGGATGCAGGCTTCAGATAGTTCCTGCAACTTTAACTTAAAGTAATTCCAAGTCACTGCCACATTCAGATCCTGGAGTTCTTCAGTCCAACCAACTTCGCTAACTAATTCTCTTAATTCTTTAAAGATAGCTCCTTTTGAAATCAAGGACCCTAGCTGCAGACTTATTTTTATATATCATTTCATTTAGTTTAAGCTGAAATAACTCATGGTCACTCGAACTGAGCTTGTCCCCTACAACTGTTTTTTTATAAGTCCTCGCTACACACCAATACTAAATCTAAAATGTCATCACCTGTTGTTGGTTCAGTGACTCTTTGGTGAAGAAATCTGTCAATCAGCCATCACATCCATCAATATCTGGGCCCTACCATTATTAGTAGTGCTTGTCATCTAATCTATACCTGGGAAATTGATATCTCATAATCACACCAAGCAGAGCAATAAGCAGCTCTTATACGATATTGCAGAATGAGGTGAGAACCAGGTCACAGGGTGCCTCTGTCACTACCCAGGATACTGTCCTGCCTGGACAGTTCACGTGGCCTCTCAGTCACAAAGATACACCAGGTTGGTACCCCTTCACCAAATGAGTATTTATTCTTTCCTTACACAGTAGAACAGTGAACTGCATGCTTACAGCAAAAGGAGGCTTCTGCACAGTCTTCACTCCTCAGCCCAGGCTTATCCTTTGAGCTCTCTGTGACGCTGGCAGACCAGGTGCCAGTTCATGCTGAGGGCCTCTCTGATCACTGACAAATGCATAGCTGGAGACCAAGCTGGCTCACTTGTGGGTTAGTATAGTTAAAATAGATATTAGCATTATAAGAATGCTTTTTACTGTTTAGACTTTATTGAATGCTTGTAGGATGCTGCATGCAGTAATCCTACTTATAATATCTGCACTCCATGTTATAAGGCAATACTTAAGTGTTTGCTCTATGACTGTGAAAGGTTTGTTCTGAAACTCTGTAACTTACCAAATAGGAAAAAAAATCTTCACTCATGTAAAATTCTGGATTCCTATGGAAGTTGTTATCTCCTGCCCATCAGGAAGGGCTACTGAATCTAAATGGACCATTGTGGAACAAAGACTTTGTCACTTGCTTCCCCCCCTCCCCCGCCAACAAGGTTATGTGCAGAAGCACTTGTCCTATCATCTTAGACTATGCAGGGTGGGGGAGGGGGTCAGATAAAAATCTCTGACCAGAAGGTATTGGGGTTTTTTTTAATGCTGTTTGGACTCTAAGCAGCAAAGATTCCTGAAGATAAGCAAGAGATCCTCAGGACTAACCTGGGTTAGCCCCAATGGACATATACAGCTGGCATATTTTAGCAGCTCTATAACCATCTGAAACGTAAAACTAAAACTCATTTGAATGTGTGTTTATCTGTTTTAACCTTGTAAACCACTCATTTCTTTCCTAGTTAAGAAACCTTAGTTGCTTTGTTACAGCATTGACTACAAACGTTGTCTTTGGTGTGAGATTTAAGGTCTAAATTGACCTGGGGCAAGTGATTGGCCCTCTGAGACTGGGGGTAACCAGAATATTTTGTGATCTTTGGTGTAAAATGATTATCTATTAGATAGGCAAGCTTGTCTGTGTAGCAAGATAGATCTGAATGCCCAGGAGGACTGTCTGACTCCATCTTAAGGCTGTATAGTGCCTGAGGAATTTACACTTATTACTTGGTTGGTGAAATCTAAGTATAGAACTCACAATCATTTTGGGGTTTGTGCCAACAGACTGCTCTGAGGTTGGTATTCTTGCTTATGAGCCACTCCAGGCAGCATGACACTCTCATCTGAGCTTTCCCTCTGCTTCCTCTTCCTCCCACTTATAGCCTCCCAACTATTGAGCCAATTGCCCCATTAGCCCAGCAATCATCATCCAAGTGCCAGTAATCCCCAACAGCAATTGATTAATTGGCTTCAATTAAGCCTGCACTCTTCCCAGTGCTGCAGCAACCTCAGTGACCAGGGTGCTATTAAAATCACAAACCATTAATACACTTTGCATGGATGCAAAACTTGGAACTAATTTCCCCAATGGGACATGCTGATGGCAGAGTTACACAGCAGAAATAATGAGTTAGCAGAATCCAGAAGACCTAGACGAACTATCACACACCTATGGAATTTATGAACTAGTTTTCTTTCACTTTGACATAACAATGGTAATGCTACTAAGTAGGGGTGCAACTGAGTCAGAGATGAATTCCTTGGTGACAAGACTGGTTCTAATGAGTTACTGCAATACAAAAACCTGACATCAATGTTATATTGGTAGAATGAACAAACCAGACCAGTTTGAATACAATGATAGAATGGTGCAGTGATGTTTTCTGCTTTTTTAATGTACTAATCTTCCCTCTTCTCCTGAATTCAAGTTCATGCTGTAAATTCAAATGTCTGATCTTCAGCTGAGGCTTTTTCTCTATAATGACACAGTGTCTAATTGCTCTTAGGGAGAATGCAGCTTGAGAAAACTTTCCTTGTTTTCCTTGTTTATCCGTGAATATAGTGCTGACTCAAAAATACAAGCAATGTCATAGCTCTAAAATGATATAGTACACATGATCACTCACAACAGATCATGGCTTGAGAAAGCACTAGGAGGTAGCACATAGCCCAAATACAAAGAAAAAAAAATACTTAGCATGCCATTGTCACTTTGCACCTCTTATTCTCAGCAGCTACTGCGGCGACCACAAGCCTATTGCATCCAATTCAGCCTTGTGTAATGCCATTGGCTTCAGTGAAGCAGAGATTATTTTTTTCCCCACTTGCTATTATTTATTTTAGAATTGTTTTCCTGATTGAATTCTGGTGTTATTATTTAACTTGGGCTGTACAGTGCCCTAAATGGATGCTGCCAAGTCATATTTGGCCCATAAATCAGATTTTGTAAAAATAATCTTCTACTGAACCTAAGAACCATTTAAGTCTTTCCATGCATCTTTTTAGTCTAACAGAAAATGTGTTTTTAAACATCCCCTCGAGCATTTGGATCCCAAGTTGTGGCAGAATTAGAAGGTCAACAACCACTGTATACATTGGAAAATAAATTAAATTTAATTTGGTGTTTTTTTCCCCAGTTTGAATAGCCTAAGTCTAATTAGTAATATAGGTACAATTCCATTTCAGAGCTATTACTGGACTGAGAACCATGATCCTGAGAAGCAGCATAGTTTAGTGGATAGGTCACCGACCTTGGAATCAGGAGACATAGGGTGAAATCCTTGTTCTACTGAAGACAGTGGCTAAACTACCACTGAGTTCAGTGGAGCCAAAATGTCACTCCTGGAGTCTAGTGTAATCCCAGCTTTGACGCTGACCTGACATGTGACCTTGGGCAAATCATTCTACCCTTCTATGCCTCTGTTTACCTTCTTCCATCCATCATCCATCTTGTCTAATCAGAATGTAAGCTGTTTGGGGCAGGAACTGTCTCTTAGTATAGCTCAGTCAAGGCCCTTTGTTTTCAGTTTTTATGTTGGTTAAAATTTTGTGGGAATTTCTCTGTGTTTATTACAAAAATTAAAAACTGGGTGAAAAGTTGGATAATATTGGTTTAATACTGGGGGATGGGAGGACGGAAAAAAAGCACCAAAGAGAGAAAATAAGAGGACTGAAAGTAAAAGCGGATTAATATGGTGGTTCATTTCAGGAACTGCATATTAATTGTATGCGCACATGCATGTATGTGTGTCTTCCGCTACAGTGCCTTATTTTAACAGTCTTCCATTTACACTGAGACAAATTTAGTGCTAACAAACACATCCTCTTAATGTTACATATCGGATTTTCTTAACATAATGAATATTTTCATGGACTTGAATGATCCAAAATTTGGGCATAAATCGGTAAATATCAACTAATAGCTTTTGTAAAACTCAGGAAAATTTCAGTAAAAACTGAAAATGAAAGGCCTTCAGTACAATGAAAGAAAGATTGGAGCTGCCATAACATCAGGGCTATCTAGATATTACTGTAATAAAATAAAATAATCATTGTAATTAATACATTTCAGTGGCGAACTCTCTCAAGCCAGTAAATCTTTCTAAGTGGAAGACACTTTTAAAATGTGAAGAGTGTAAGGAAATTTGATTTTTAAAAATATGAATTTTAAACTGACAGTGCCCTTTTAAACTCTGTAGTCCATGTATTATTATAAAAATAATAGATGAGCAACCATTTAATACAGGTTATAACTCCATCACAAGGTTTTGTTGGAACCATAAACCATGAAAGCAGCATGAGAACAGAATTCGAATAGCTTGTGTCCAGAAACCCAATACGGAATTTCCTCATTTGGAAATTTTTTATTATGTGTGGATACATATTATCTATTGCTGTATGGGAATGATCAGAAAATCTGTTTTACACCTCAGGAAATATGCCCTTAAAATCAACGGCTCTTCATTAACAACCTACAGTTAGAGTCCTGTTACGTCTGTCAAATACGTATTTGAAACAACTTACAGAGGAAACCTTTCCCCCCTGATTGTGGAATGGATGGAAAACCTCAACGGTTAAAAATATTTTCGTTAGGTTTAAGTCTCCATAAAACATTCAATGTTCAATAATTTTCATCAGACCTGGATTGATTTAAACACCAAAAGTTTAAAAGTACTCGTTGGGCAGCCTGATTTTGTGAACTATACAAAGCCTCGCTCTGTTTAAACATGACAAAGCAGATGTTTGTTTGTGAGCTTTAGTTGCTGTTGCTTCTAGGTCTGGCTCCCTTCCTGTTTGTTCTACCCTGTCCTCCCATTCCAGCCGTCTGGGTTGTTGAGAGGCAGTGAGCAGTGAAAATAGGTCCAAGGCTCATTTCCACTCAGGTTTTATTCCTTCTCTCCCTCGCTCTAGATTTTGCTACAATTGGTGATATTTACTTTGCTGGCAATTTAAGAATCTGCAGAACTCTTGGGAAAAGAGACAGTGAAAAGAAGTCTGGCTCACCAGGAAATATATAGGGTTACACAGCTGACAGGAGAATTGAAATTGCTTTGGGTAGCAGCCAGTGACACACAGAAAAAAAGCGCAGGCTTCTCTAGCTTGAAACCCACCCTAGAGAGAAGTGGGCAGCAGGAGCCATGCCAGCATTCTTGCTCTGAAAGTCAATTAGGGATTTGATTGTTACTATTACCTGCACAACTAGAAAGCTACCCGTCTTATGTATCACAAGGAATCAAGTCCTCTCAACACAGCATCTTCTCTCAGTTTGCAGGGGGAAACCTTGCTTCTGGAACAGCAGACTCGGTGAGGTATGCTGGCTGGACAAGAGGTCCAGCTGTGGAGGAAGACTAAGTCTGGAAAATATTTTGTTATTAAAGGTTGGGAGAGGCCAAAGAGGGGAGAATGAGACAGAGAAGGGGAAAAGGACAAAGACAATTGGTAGGTACTCACTGCATACAGAACCTCTCAGTAGAGCATTGTCCCTGGTCAGAGATCACAATGGCTGCTCAGCAAGGATGTTGGCTCACTCCAAGGTAGTCGGCTGGTAAGTAGCTCTCAGTGGCCTTAGAGTAATGTGGATAGCGAGGGTGGCAGCACTCCCTACAGCTGTGAAATGATGTAGTGTTTTCCCCCAAATCAAGGAACCTACAGCTCTGTTTATTTAGAACCCAAAGGCCAGCTGTCAAGAGACTGTGAATAACTTGGATTTTTAATGATGAGCTTTCCATCCTAATGATCAGTTAGGATTAGTTTCCATTTTCAAGGCTATATTTTCAAGAAAAAGGGCTGTAACTGTCCTTTATATATTTATGAAAGCTGAGATTGTCCTTTACATTTCTACATCCCCCCAAAAGGAAGATGCTCACCGTCATGAGCTCTGCAGCCCCACACAGACTGGCTCTGCTAATACTGTGTAGCACGCTTCACTTGCCCATGTTTTTTTAATTGAGTTTTAGCAAGCATGCAAATTGGAGCATTTCTGATGCTGGCTATGAAAAGAAAGGGAGATCTGGGCCCAGATTTAACAAAGCATTTAAGCATTTGCTTAACTATAAGCATGTGAAGATGTGCTCAGGAGACCTGGGTTCTATTCCCAGTTTTGCCACTGGTCTGATTGGGCAAATCACATCACTCTCTGTGCCTCAGTCTCCCCATCTGTGAAATGGGAACAATGATACTTACCTCCTTGGTAAAGTCCTTTGAGATGTCTGGATGAAAAGTGCTATATAAGAATCAGGTACTATTATACATGTGCCTAAAGTTAATTCTGGTTTTGCAAACAGGGCATTTTTTGGTCAGATAATCTTTCTGGCTAACAAATTCCATCTGCCTTCAATAAAGAGTCTCTACTATAAGGGGGACTTGAGGCCACTGTTAGTCCAAGCTGGTTTCTTACAGCACAGAGTTCTTTTACAGTCACAAGTTTATTTGGCTGGGTGACAGGTTTGCATTTTTTTCCTTTCCCCCTGTTTTTTCCCTCCTTTTCTTTTTTATTGTTGCTGAGGAAATAGAGTGCAAGAATGTGAAATGCTAGCAGGATCTTTTTCTGGGTGATCAAACAGTGGAAAGACAATGACTCAGAGAGAGAGAGAAAGAACTTCTGATCACTTAGATTGAAAGACAGACAACCTGCCAATCATGGTCACCTTAATGTGCTGCTGCCCAATCAAGTGTATATACACACACACTCATGAGCTTTGCAGGTCACAAAGGCAAGAGCTCAGGGTAATCTTCCTCCTCACCTCCCCACCCCCACGGCAATAACCTGTTCAGGTGACCGTGACAGCAGATACACAAACTTGGTCAAACTGAGATGGGGGGAATGGAGAATGTGTAACTTGATACAGTTGTTTTGGAAGTAACCAAATGAAGAAGTGCTATAAGCTAGGTTATATGCAGAGTAATGGAAAGATTTGTTTTGTTAAAATCTGAGTTTTCTGGCAACTGGCTCTAATAATTTCTAGCTGCATGATGTCACCTCACAGATTCTCCAAGAATTCAGGGACGAAATCAGAGAAATAAGAATAGATGATTATGTACTTACCAGCTGCTATTGCTCAGCAGGTAGTTGCAAACCTTAAAAGCTATTTTTTTCTGACCAACCAAACTCATTTCTGGTCAGTGGCCTTTAGGATTTTCCCATGTTTCTGCCTAATGGTGACCAGAGAAACAATAACATTTTTGCGTCTGTGACATTTGAACAAAAAACCAAGCTGGATTTTGACCCAGATTCTCTTCTTCCTCAGCTTCTCCTCAGAGTCTGAAACAGCATTTCTGTCATCTTTAGATAGCTCTCAACAATCGGGCCAATGCACTCAATAACTCTGCTCTATCTTGCATCAAGCCAAGCTTATTCAGAGAAGAAAAACAGAGACTCAGTGAAAATAAAAGTACATTGCAAATCTTCATAACCACAAGCTAAGGTTACCTCCAACCTCCCCGGTGAAACCAAAGACTAGTATGTGCTATGGGCAAAATGTAAGCAGAAGAGTGTACGTGCTGGATCCAGACATCTCCTTGATTGTCCTCCTAGCTAGCCTGCCTTTTTTTTGTTTTTTGGGGGAGGGGGGGAGGCTCATCTTGCTCCAGGCTCACAAGCCTCCTCTTCTCTTTCTCATTAATTATCCTCATTGCATGATCTTCCTTGCTTATTAGCTTTTTTCCAAAAATTCCAGTTTCAAAAAAAATTTCCCTCCGAACCTACGGGATAGATGACTAATATTTTTCTCCTAAAGCTTTCATACATTTGAACCATGTTATCTCCCAGTGTGTATTCATTCCCACCTGAGCCATTATCTTAATGACCGGGTATTAGGCCCATTAGGTTCGTCTTTTGTTTGCTCAAGTTACCATATTACAATCCTATTGACTCTTTGAGCACATTAACTTGCTCCCCAGACTTCCACCTAATACACGTTAGTTATATAGTCTGCACTACAAAATTAAGTCGACCTAACTTACATCGGCATACTGTCACCGCAGTAATTACATTGCTTGTGCATGTCTACACTTTGCTCCTTCTGGCAGCAGTGTGCGTCCTTACCAGGAGCGCTTGTACCCATTGTACTGTCAATGTGGGGCAGGTCCTGACAGCCAGTAACAGTTAACAGACAAAACAAAGTGTCTACACTGACACCGCATCAACCTAATTACATTGACCTTGACTCTACACATCTCATGGAGGTGGAGTTGTTAAGTCAGAGTAGCAGGGCAGTTATGTCGGCAGGAGCAAAATTTAAGTGTCAACACTTCCATAGGTAGGTTGATGTAAGCTGCCTGGCATTGACCTAACTCTATAGTGTGGAGCAGACTGAAGTGTTATATCAAAATATAGAAGTATCATAGCCCAAAGCATTGCTTGTTTCTTTGTTATTAAATGGGATTCTTTCCAGAGTCTAACTCAAACAATCACACAGCCATTTTTGCGTTAGCAGAGGTGTAAGGCAATCATTATGTTACAACAATAAATGAACTCTGAACAACTGAGAAAGGCAAACAATGAAAACCTTTCAATTTTAGGGTCAAATTTTCAAATCAGCTTCTAAAACGGTGGGTGCCACTTTCTATAGCTTCACTTTTGTACATGCAATTTTCTCCATCTCAGTTTTGACACATGTAAAATTCTAAGTATTGATTGAAGACGGCATTTCATAGAATCGAAGAGACAGATCCAGCTCTGTAGGCAAAGGGGAAGAAACCCTGGTAGAGCCAGAATGGGGCAAGAAAGAGGGGAGTGCTGCCTTCAAGGCATCATGCCTCCTTCCCTGGTACTTTGCAGCTAGACAGGCAGGTTTCAGGACTGGGTTCCACGGGGTGGGTCAGGCAGAATGTGGCTATAGAAATGACATTTTCCCCACTACCAATCCCACAGGATAGCCGCTGTCAGCATTTACTTCTTGGTAAAGTGACTGACCCTATGTCCCATTTTGCCTGGGACAGTCCCCTTTTTAAACCCTGTCCTGGATGCCCCAACTTTTTTGGCAGAACTGGGCATTTATCCCATTTGCTGCTAACTCATGATTGGTTGGCAAAAGTAGACAGGACAAATGACTGGTTTTGCCAAAAAAAGAGGGGCAAGCTCCCCCCTCCCCAGAAGGCTGTGGAGGAAGGTTGAACAGTGATGCCAGCCCCTCATGGCGAGGCTCAGTCGAGCAGCAATACAGAACAGCTCAGGCCAGACCCACATGGGAGGTGGGGAAGGGCTGGGGCAAGTGACTCCGGCCAGCCCCATGCAGCGGGGAAGGAGTGGGCTTGCTGATACCAGCCCTGTGCAGGGGCAGGGACCTTTGGCAAGATCTGTGCCGGAGAGGAGCTCAGGCTAGCCCACCACAGTGTTCTGTTCTGAGAAATATGGTCACCCTACTTCTTGGGTCTCTCTTTTCAGTACTCTAAAAAGTGTGGGACAGGTGAACCCATGAGAGCTCTATTGCTGTAGCCATCTGGTCATCAGGATCCTGGGAGAGGTATGCAGGAGGGGCGGTGGGCTTTGTGGAGATACAGAGCAGCCTGGCTGCTCATCCTGTGGCCAGAACCTTACAATTTCTGCAAGGCAGGAAAAGCCAACCCCCATCCCACCCAGGCACAGAAAACATTAAATGAAAAATGCAGAATGGAAACTGTCTGAGTTTCCTCTTCCCTACGAGAAAAAACTCTGCATAGGGAATGATCTGGCCCATAGAAATTAGAGACTGAGAAGAACGATTAAGTCATTCAGTTCATATCCCTGGGGCCAATTTAAGATTGTTCCCTCCACTACATTCTCTGTTGTTTTTTCCAGTGTAATTTCAAAAGTCCCAAGCGATGGTGCTTTCATTATTTCCCCAGAGAGGCTATTCCACAATCTAATACATTTCACCGTCAAGAAGTTTTTCTTCAGATTCATCTTAAATTTCCCTCTTAATTTCATTCCATTTACTCATAGTTCTATCCATTATACTATACTGAATTAGAGTTATTAGTTATACTATATTTAAAAGAACCTTCTCCCCTCTTTAAATATTTGTGGCATTTCATCCTGTTCACCCTTCGCTTAGCCAAGCTACACATTTTTATTGTAGCTTGTTTTCAGGTCAGCCTCCTGAAGATTTTTGTTGATTTTCTCTGACCTCCCCTTTGATAACGTATCTGCCACGAACGGATGCAATATTCCAGGGGAGACCAAACTATGGCTCTTAGACAGGTATTATTGTCTCCCTGCTACATGAAATGATGCCTCTACCTATGCAGCCCAAAATTGCACTGGCGTTTTCTTTGCTTGCTGCCATAGCATACTCAAATCTCATGCCCAATTTGCTACCTGCTCTCAACTGTAAGTCTCATTATAATGGATTCCCTGTTTCTTCCTTTCACTGAGTAATTGTGTTTGGGATTAATTTGTCCTGGATATTCTCAGCATGTGTTTTGCAAAATTCAGTCTCGTTTTGTTACATACTGCCCAAGTTTCCAAAATCTCTAGGTGCAATGGTGCTATTTCTCTGCACTGGGCAGTGTTAATAGCGCATCCTTATTTAAGGTCCTCTGCAAATTTCATTAACACACTGCCTAACCTTCCAGATCATAAAACAGGATGTAAGACTTTCCTGTTGTATTCTCCTAGACACCTTCTAACAACACAGTACCTTGCCATTCATCATTATCCTCTGTTTAGTCTTTTAGACAATTTTCCATCAACATTACACTGTTTCTATCCAAAACTACATGAATTATATTTGCAAAAAGAGGTCATGAAACAAGATAAAATGCATTACTAACATCCAACAAACTATGTGTCATCCACCGCATTCTATCAAAATAAAGCAACTGTGCAATTGCCTGGCATAACTTATTTTTTATACTCATGCTGTTTATAGTTACAGATGTATTCTAGATGTTGAGCTTTTCTTCTGTAAATATATTTACATAATCTTGCCTCATTTTATTTGGTGCAGAATATATGGAACACTAATGGTCAAGGTCTCTCTTCTTTTCATTTTGGAAAAAAATCAGTGTTGCATTTGCTTATTTTCTCCCTGAACACTTTAGGTACCTCCTCCAATTTCTGAAGACTTTTTAGTTATACACTGAAATTATTAGCTAATTCTCTTAAAACCCTAAGACACATTGTTTTCTGGACTGACTGAGTTCTATACAAAGAAAATCTTAGATTCTTTACATTCTGTTTCCCCTTTTTGACCTGAACAGCTAGTTAAAGTTTGGGGAGCTAGGACATTCCAGTTGGAAGTAGAAACTGCAGGAGTCTGGCATTATCTTTGATGCAATCTTGTTCATTTACAAGGAATATAAAAAGTCCTGCTTCATAGGAGGAACCAAGAACAAAAGGAGCAGTTTCTTAGCTGACGGTCCCAAACCTCTTTTGCCAACAGACCCAAAAGCTCTCACTTTTTTCCAGAGTCATACACTGTGTTCACGCCTTTCTTGCTTTTTGCATCTGCCTTCTCTCCGTGTTCTGTCTTCCCACACCTCCAACCCCAAAACGCAAACGATATCCAGCAAAACCATCCATCCATTCAGTCCAAACTCTAGGGTGGGTTGGTTCACAACATCCTTCCACCTTGCGGGATAGGGAGGGGGCTTCTAACTAACTCATCCTGACAGTTATGTTAATTGCAGGGTGCATTCACAATTCAAACCCAGTCAGAGAGGTTTGTGATTCATGCAGTCACCAGCATCTCACAGCAACACAATACTCCACATCCAAATGAATTTCAAAACACTTTTCTGCTCTACATTTGCCCATACTTTGGCCACCCAAGGCCTTGATCCTGCGAACACTTTAACATTAATCATGTGAGTAATGCTAATAGATGTTGGCACATTTATATAATCAGGATTTAAGATTATGCGCACAAAATGAGGAGTCTGTATGTTGCAGCGTTGGTTACAGTACAGGCAGGTCCTAAATGAAATATTTTGGTAAAAGAACAACTCAGATTTGTCAACCTGTTCTATTTTAATGAAATTCTTCTATGGCAAAACCTCTGTCTGGCTAGTGAATTCATAGTCCCATGCTGGCAGTCATTAGAGACAGATGGGGTTAATGTGAGTTTCTTCACCTTTTGTAAATGTCACCTGTGTTATCAACATTGATTTGAAGGTAATGTAGTTTTTGTGTAAATTCTATTAGTTTCATACATTCTTGGCAAGCAACTCTGCTTTGTTGATTAGATACAGTAACTGTGTCTATTTAAACAGGAGGCTTAAAATACTTGGTTCTCTGTGGGTCTGTCTGTGTTGCAATGTAAGTCTGGGCTCAGACTTAGGCTTGATCCCAACCCCCCTCTGCCTACACAATTCTGTCTGACTTGGGTCAGCAAGTCCTTTGGGCCAGAACCCTGGGATCTGGATGGATGGAGTAAGGGGTTTGAGCCTCAGTCTTGCATGGATTCGGGTCCAAACTCCATTGCTCTTCAGTGTGGATGCAGCTCAGCCCTCTGGCCTCCAAGTCTGCCAACGCTATCCCACAATCCTATGCTTTGTCCTTTCTGTCTTGACTGGCCAATCTCCTCCCAGGAAATGAAAGGAGTCTCCTTGTTTCAAGTACAGATGCTTGGTATTTAATCCTCTATTTTAGTCTGACCGGTGAGCTGCAAGCAGAGTGAACCTTCTCCTGCATTTCCAAGGGCCACCGACAAGAAGTCGTCCTTTGCCACGTGCACTGCTACCTGTTCGTGGGCGCACAGCCGGATCCTGGTTAATCTCTGGTGTGAGATGAGCAAACAGTTTGACTTCAGCAAGAATTCCAGGAATGACCATGCCTACCAGGAAATGGCACAGGAACTGGCAGCACTGGAGACTCACCTCACCAGTGACCAGTGCAGAGAGTGGATGAAGCGGCTGGAGAATGACTCCCGTAAAGCCGGGGATGAGAACCACCCTTCTGGGAACTCATTGTCATCCTGCCTCTTTTACAAAGAATTTGACCAGGTGCTGGGTACAGCACCGGGCAATGAGCCTGGTCCGTCAGAAGGAACGGCAACCTTCTGAGCCCAGAATCCAGTTTAGGACTGGTGGGGAGCCAGCAAGCACTGGATCAGGCTGCCAAAGTGACTCTTGTGCTCACAGGGTCTATGAGAAGGCTTTGCCGCTGGAGCAGCTGCACCATATCCTGGGTCCCTACTTGGAGGAGCCTTTTGCTGAAGAGCAGCCAAACTGAACTGGCAGCAGAAACACCAGAGGCAAAAGTGGCCCTTTAGTCTGGTAAGTTTCTGGCTCTGTGTTTGCTGCAGCATGTGTCCACTAATGGCGGATTGCATGGCAGCACCTTGGGCCACTAATCCTGGGCTCATAATGCAGCGTAGACATACCTATATTGGCTGGATAACAAAATATGCAGTGGGTACTTTAATTTAAGATTGTGCTAAGTAGCTATTTAATACTTCTCTCTGTTTAGCCATTAATAATCATCAACACTTGAACTATGATAGTTAATCACCAGTATCTACAAAAGGCATTGTAGGTGATGCTGTCAAATAGAATATACATGCTCCACCCTCTTTAGAAGGCTTTTAGCATGGCATGCTCCCTTTGATAGAAGGGTATTGGCTCTGGATTCTGAATGATGTTAAACACCATTATTTGTGTTACCAACATCCCTTATTAAAACACCATCTCCATGACATTCAGAATATTTGGCTTTCAAAGAAGTTTGCAGGTCACCTGTACATTTTCTGGACATCAGATATTTCTATCAAGTTCTATATTATTTGATCTAGAGTAGCATCTTCAGGACCCATCCAAGAACAGGGCTCCTTTACCCCCAAAGAGCTTACAGAGTAAATAGACAAGACAGAGGAAGGAAGTATAATTTTCCTTTTATAGATGAGAAAATTAGGTACAGAGAAATTAAATGAGTTGCTCAAGATAACACAAGTAATTTGCCACCGTCAGGATTGTCTTGTTTGGTTATGTTTCAGATCCAAAATTTCCTGTCTCTAGTGCCTTCTTCCTCACTTCCTGACCATTCTTCCTCACTTTTAGCAAGCATGACAAATCATTAACATAGCTAGATTAGACATTTTAAGACAATCACTTGGATCATTTCCTATCCTCCTTATTCATTTTCAAACAAATTTATTAGCTCATACTCTAATCACCCTTACCTTACCCACTCCCTGAACCTTTTGTCTAAATGCCTCTTTGGTGATCTGAGATAAGTGTTTAAAATGGTCATAATGCTAAGCCACTGATAGAGTTGACCCCAAGTATTTCTTACCTTTTTTCTTTTAAAGAGGAACCAACATCTGAAAATGCTTACAAACAAGTTGGAAAAGCTAATTAACCCAGGCCTACCTGGCTTCCTAAATCAAATAATATTCCTGCTCAGTTACTCTCATACTAGGGCTTTTTTCTTTCTTTTTCCTGTAATGAATTGAAAATCTATAGAAGTATCATTTTTCTTGTTGCTTGTTAAGGAAATGTTATACAAACATTTTTGCCAGAGACAAATCTGAGCATGGGTTCTTTATGTTTAAAACACTAATTCTATTGCAGCCTCATGCAGTAATTATGCTATCTCTATGACATGACTTCACAGAGAAGTACTATAAAATGCATGCTTTTTAATAAAAAAAAAACAAACCTAATCCCACTATATTTTCTGCTGTTTCTCCTCCAGTTGGGTTTATAGACTGGCACTTGCTTGTGAGATATAACAGGGGACAGTGGGCTTGATACTGAGCCTACTGTAGTTAATGGTAGTTTTGCCATTGACTTATCCAGGAACAGATTGGGTCCTATGTTGCAAACAGCATATATGGATTCTATGGTGATGGGCACATTAGAAATGCACAACTTAAGAGATACTTTGGGAAGCTGACCCTTACAACAAAGTATTCCTTTAGGAAGATAAAACAAAGACACTGTCTTTTTCATGTACCTCCATTTACAATCACAATTTTTAAAAGCTGAAGTCTAACCAGAAGTGTCCTGAAAGATCCTATTTAACTGGAAATTGGGCAACCCTGCAAACATGGCTCCCCTCCTCATTACTGCTTTCATCTCATCCAGTGGAATCAGAAACTTTTCAAACTGAAAGCAAGTATCTGATCCAGAAGAGTGAATTTGCCATTAAATGCCATGAAGCCTGATGCAACTACATTGGGTACAATTGGGCAGAAGAAATGAAAAGGAAAATGCCAATTTTCAGATCAGGTGCTACCTATTTAGTATGGATAGTTCAAGGTCTGGATTGTTAGGGGAGGAAAAGGCAATCAATTGCTATCAGTGCAAGCACTTGACAAACCTAAATACTTTCCAGCCTTTTCATCATTATGTATTAAAGATTGGAACAGAATCAGGTCTCTACTAGTATTGTTATTTTAATATAGATTGACACGTTTGGGCAGGAAACTGTTTTTGCTTTTATTCGTAAGATCCAGGATGCCCTGTACTATGGGCCAGATGCTGATTTCACTTGCACTGGTGTAAGTCAGGAGTAACTCTGCTGATGTCAGAGTTATGCCTGTGTAAAACAAGAGCTGAATCAGGCCCTGTGTGTGCAATATAGGTCGGCACAAATTCTGCTTCTTCACATACATACTACAAGATTGACGTGGTCTAATTTGCTGATGGTAAAACATCATCATTCATGATGAACGCCTTGATTACTTGAAGCATTCAGTACCAATTTTTTTTTAAAAAAAGCCTGATATTCTTTTATTGAATTCCAATTCAAACAGCAGCAACCCTCACCCTTCCTAGGGATAGAATTAGCTGTTTCAAAAATTAATTACTGCAAACTTACATGTTTATTGATAAGTCTGCATTCTATATTGAGCTGCAATTTGATAGCCAAGACTGTTGTGCCACATGCCCTTTTTAAAGTACTTGGAATATCCCATCTTCCCCATTAAATATCCCCTTGCCTTTGTTAAGTTTGTTACCTATTAAATTGCATGTCCAGCTTTGGAGCTTATGTTGCTGCCTCCCTGCTGCTTTAGCTCCTTATCTCCATAGGATTGACTGTAGCACACAGAGAGCTAGTGGATGTATTTGCACATATTTGCAATGTGGAACCTTGACTTTTACTGCTTCTATGTAAATGAAAAGGAAAAAAAAGTAATTCGCTTTTCATGATCAGCAATTCATCATAGCTAAAGCACTGGGGGGGGGAAATAGTTATCAAGTTTCCATGTTATGTTGTAACTTCAAAGAAAATCTTTGATTTGACTGCAAAGTCTGAGGGCTGGGAGCAGATGACTCATCTCATGGCGGTGGCAACCACCATCTCTCATGGAGAAAAACAGCTCGTTAAAATACTATAACAGCAGCTGGTATCCCACTAGCCTTGTTTATACTCTTTCAGGGACTGAGGGAGACCGTACATGAGCCTGTCCCCAAAGCTATCCCTAACCTCAAAACTACTCTGGCTCTGGTGAAATGGTTTGCCTTTAGGGTAACTCTTTCTTAACAAGTAGATTTAAAAAAAAAAAATCTATGGTAGCTTACATTATTAGAAATCACATTCAGTCTTGCCTTGTTTTATGCCATTTATAGAAGAAGCACTAAAGTTATAGCAATCAATCAATCAATCCACTTAGGTCTGAGTTAAACTATAGTCCATCAGAGCCATAAACAGCCCATTTTATTGCCACGTGTTATTACAGAAGGCTACAAAACTTCTTTTTATTTAAAAGTCTGTAAGGGCCTACATCAGCCCACATCTCTCTTTTAGGAATCTATTTTTGTGCTTGCAGTAGAACAGTCTCACTTGATCCCTTTTTATACCATTATTCCTGCTCTGCTGCTAGGATACTTAAATCTGTTTATAAAACTGACACTGCCTCACATTATTGCAACCCTGATATAGTTTGAAATAATCACAGGAAGCAACTCACCCTCCCACCCCCCGGGTCCTTTATGCAGCATAAGCAAATTCTATCAGGCTGAAGAAAAAGCGGATGTACTGTATACAAGTTATTTCCAGGCCTTGTAAATGTTCTATAAAGGTGCCTTTGAGGACTTTACAGCTCTTAGGCCTATTTTTGTGTCAGACTAATAAAACGATCATATCAAAAAACATGTTATTGCTTCACTTCAGACAGGACACTGCAGGAAAAGTTGCTTAATCCATTTTTTTTCACAAAGGGCTTGATTTTTACTTATATAAATGATTTCTGTTTATTATACTGTTAAATAAAAATATCTATTCATACACTTGAATTTGAAACACATCAGCAGAACTGTGCAAGGTTATCCTCATTGAAGGCCTGATCCTGACCTACTGAATTCAATGAATATTTTGCCATTGACTATAGTGGGAGTGCAACTGAACCATAAATTACTGCTACAGACAGCTTGTATGCTGCAAGAAAACATTATTTAGAGGTATATTGCATGGCTTACACTTCAAAATGCAGGCTGTCTAAATCCTTAAATATCTCATTTAGGTCCCCTAAATAGTTTTCATATGATGCTATGATTAATTTAACAAAAAATAATTCCTTCCCTTGTCAGCACAATATTATCTCCAGCCCTAAATGCTGAGGGATAATTAAAGGAGTCTGGCCCAGATTCTACCACCCTTTCTCAGGCTGAGCCATATCTTAATCTGTGACTGCTCCCAATGAAACCAGCATAAATAAGGCTGGCTCTGTATGTCTTTAGAAGATGAATGGGTTCTAGGACAACATTCACCTGCCTTTCTGGTGCTGATCTAACACACTGGCTTCCACTATCATACAGAACAAGATAAGAGCTCCCCCTATGTTTAAAAGTGTAAGCTTCCCCCTGGAAGTGCCTCTGGGATGCACCTCTCCCATTGTTCCTGAAATCCGTTTTTAATTTTCAGTTGATAACTATAAACCTTTAAGGATGATGACAGGACATAATTGGTTTAAATAGAGCCCATAAGCATCTGCTGTCCATATACAAAAAGTTACTGTTTTGTCAGAGCCATTTAAAAATTAGTGAGCTCATCCAAAGCTTTTATTCAAATGAATCAATTCAGAACATTCAATAGTGTAGGGTGCCTAATCAATATTAATCCATTTTCAGAATTGTCATCTATTATACAAGCTATGAATGGCAAGAGGTAAATCATGGCAAGCCCTGCACACACAGACAGATCCATTATATCACAGCAAGGGTCATGCTGGAATCACTTCATCTGTTTCAAAGGTTTGAAAGCTCAGGATGCAGCAGATTTTCAAGCAGTCCCATCTGTGTGATATTTCTGGCCACAGCTCTCTGGTTTCCACACCAACAGTCGTAACTAAACCTCTGTGATGTGCTCCATGCCCTGGGATGGATTATTTGCATAGCATAATCTTCTGGTGGCTCTGCAGGTGTCTGTGGCATAGAGAAAGAACTAGGAGATGATGCGCATACAAGTTTGCTTGAAACAGTTTTTAAACATAAAAATACTACAGAAAGGTAGGTGAATGTTTAAAGCTGTAATCCTTTCCCTGGGGCACATTCACGGGTTGACTTTTTGCTCAACAATATGCGCAAAGGTGACAAAGACCACTGATTCTTTCACTAAGCCTTTTGAATAATAATGATAAAATAAGTAATCCTAAACAAAGCCTACCTCATTTCTGCTTTGCCTTCCCTAATAGTCACCTGAATGGAATTGTCAAACAATACATTCCAACTTATTTAAAGTTACGGTTTTAATTCTATTCATAGACGATTGTGAGAAATTCATTTTTATGGATTGGAGATGTTCCACCTGGAAAAAATTAATGCTGGAAAATGTTATTCCCATCTGTACAAAAAAAAAAAAGAGAGGAGAGAGAAAGAGCAGAGAATAGATGTTGGCCTGTGTGGATTAAGGTAGTGCAAAGCACTACGGACATTTTCAAAAACAGGACCCTAACGTTAGCCTCATAGGTCCATATTTAGACACCTAAACAGATGGATTTTCAAAAGTCCACAGCACCCAGTATCTCCTAGTTTTCTTTAGTTTGCCCTTAAGGTGAATGCTCATCACTTTTGGAAATCAGGGTATGTCCTACTCCAGTCCAACTTGTGATTGCAAAAGGCATAGGCATACCCACTCTAGCTTTAACTTCACTAGCAGGATAAAAATAGCAGCACAGATGCAGTGGTGCAGGCTACAGTGTTGGCCGTACAAGCCTGCCTTGGACCCTGGCTATGTATTTGTATTGTTGAAGCCTGTGCTGCCAGGTCTATGCTGCTATTTTTAAGTCATGCGAGAGTGAATAAAGCTAGCATGCATCTACCTGAGCTGCAATCACACCTCTGATTAGAGTGTAGACATACCCTCAAGATATGTAATGAGAGTATAGTCAGGCCAGGGTCCATGCGTCTGTGTTTGTGCACCACTGAGCACAAGGGTGGGGTTCTACTAGAAAAAATAAATACGCCAGCATAGAGAAATGTTTAGTTCATTTGACAGCAGATTTCTTAAAGTTTTTCAGCAGCAAAATTACTCATCCAGAAAAGAAGTTTCTGCTCAAGATTTTAATTGTGTAAATGGGAATGTACAGCATGTAGCTGGAGCAGGGTTTGCAATCAGGATACATAATAGATAATGAAATAACTAAAGTAACAGCAGGCATAACTAACGCAGGGGCACTTAACACAGGAAGAGTGTTCTGCTGATATTAAGTGATTGCCTTCACAGTTTTCAAGGGACACAGCCATACATTAAATTAAATCTCCTCATGTAAAAATGGGATTTAAAGTGTTATTTTACTGCAGCTTTTCTTCGAGCTCGGCTCCTTTTTCTTAAAGCTCACAGCACAATTGCTGCCTTAGTTTTCACTACTAATGCTTTTCCTCTTCTGAACAAATGCACTAATTATGTGCTATACAATTTCTTTCCACTATTGTTTTCCATCTATTATAACATACTCTATCCACTTATCAGATTTTTCACCTCTAAAGTATTCTGGATACAGCTGTAATTAAAGGTACAAAATTACACCTTGATCCCTCCAGCATTGAAGCCCATGTCTAACTTTACTCACATGAATAGCCCTTAGTGTTCAATGAGGCTACTCACATGATTAAAGTTACACACATTCTTAAGTGTTTAGAGAATCAGGGCATAAAGCTTTATGGTAAATTTTAAAAGGATAAATTCTTATCCTGGACTTTTTATTCAGGCAAAATTCCTATTACAGCCTGAATAAAAATTTACCTGAAAAAGCATCAGACTTTAAGGAGTATAAAAATGTATGTTAATCAGACTACACTGATACAGTGACATCATCTGTGGATTTAAATGCATACTATAAACATTAACCAGATCAACCTAATAATACCCACGTATACAGGTAAAATATTATTCCCATGTAATTCCTGCTTCATAGTTTCCAGAAGGGACCATTGTGAT
This sequence comes from Chelonoidis abingdonii, assembly GCF_003597395.2. Taxonomy (NCBI): domain Eukaryota; kingdom Metazoa; phylum Chordata; order Testudines; family Testudinidae; genus Chelonoidis; species Chelonoidis abingdonii. Next base: position 190,712,066 of record NC_133770.1, read on the forward strand.
AATCTAGTTTGACCTCTTGTATAACACAAGCCATAGACTCCCCCCACAAAAAAATTCCTAGAGCACACCTTTTAGAAAAATATCCAATCCAAAAAGCAGCTTGTAGCAGGATGACGACTCACTGCTGCGGTGCCTCCTGCTGGTTGTCCAGGGAATTAGCTCACCTCCAGAGCACTTTCTGCAGGCCATTGTCTTGCCTTGCCACTGGCCCCGGTGTCCCTCCTGGACCTTGGTGCCCCTTCTCTTGGGGTTCTGCCCCCTGCAGTATCCCACAGTCTTGCTGGGTCTCCCCTCCCCAGGGAATGCCCAACCCCTCAGTCTTGGGCTACTGCCAGTCACCATCTAACCCCAACTCACTGGGGTGGACTGCAGTATAATTGTCAGTCATCATTGGCAAGGAGGGTTTGGACCCACTGCCTCTGCCTACCCTTAGGCTGCCCCTCTGCAACCCCAGTACCTTCTCGGCTTTTAGCAAGGCCTGCAGCCTAGGGGTTTTCCAGGCCGGAACTCCCCAGCTCCTTTGGCCTTTCCCCCACCCTGCTCCACTTTAGGTCCCCTGCTCAGCTCCCAGCAGCCAGGCCCATCCCTCTCAACATCTAGAGAGAGACTCTCTTAGCTCCAGCCTCGCAGCCCCTTTATAAGGCCAGCTGCGGCCTGATTGGGGCATGGTCCTAGCTGAGTCTGCTTCCCTAATCAGCATTTCCTCAGCCATAGCCCTCTCCAGAGCTGTCTTTAACCCCTCCAGGCAGGAGCAGGGTGACCACCCCGCTACACATCCCTATAGAGGAAGGTCATTTAAATACATCTTTAAAGATAAGCATGTGATTAAACACTTTCCTGAATCAGGGCCACATAGATGAGAAAAACTGTATTATAGGTGCACATCCTGCCCTGCCATCCATAGAGGGTCCTGCCTGCAAGGCCATTAATACTGTTCAGCCTGTGAGTTTTAGAGCCCTTACAGAAGGCTCATGTTCCTTCTGGGCTCCGTCTGGGAGGGAGGCAGGGAAGTTTTGGGAGCGGATTGCCTCCTGGTGAAGCGCCCCACTCTTCTTTGCTCTCAGCTGTGCCTTACTGCCCTGATCAAATCCTTTATCACCAATATACTTCCACTCCACACTGGTTTCCCAAACGTTTTCCAAGGAGAACCCACAAGGGCACTCCCTACCCAAACTGGCATTGAGACTTAATTTTCAGCAATTTCAGCTCTTTGTTCTCAGTTTTCCAATTCCTTTCTGCGATTTCTGATCTTTCACTGCAATTCAACTAAAATACTAGCATCAATCTCCCGCTTCTTCCCAGGGCTTTCACACAGATTCCCATAGCAATCCTCCAACCCCTCTATTCCTGAGCATCCATGTAAAATGGACTCCTGTGTTTTTAGTATGACTCCTATTCTTACAGTAGAACAGAGATCCAATACATTTTCCTGAGAAAAAGGGAGAGGAATTGTCACTCAGCACAGTCCTCCTCCAACTCAGCTGCCTCGGTTTTCCCTGGATTCACCCAACCCTACCTTAGTTTAAAAATAACCTCCAGCAGCATGTCTCCTTCTGCCACTGGGAACACTCTTGACTGAGCCTAAATTTAAGTCCAGCATATTGTTGTTACCAGAGACTTCCAGACCAATATGGAACTTTCCACTGGTTTAGGCCCCGATTCAATCGTCTATTGCGCATGCGCCTAACTAAGCACATGGGGAGTCGCATTTAACTCAAGAGGGTAACTTGATTAAACTTAGGAATGTGCTCAAGTAGTTTGTTAAATCAGGGCCTTAGGACTGCGTCTTACAGAAATAGTGGCCATAGATGCAGCTAAATATGAAAAGTAGTAATTTGAACAAATGGCTAATAAAGGAGTGCGAGAAGGAAAGGGAGGACAGAGAGAGCTAGAGAGAGAGACAGAGAGGTCTGGAACTGAAAGGCATATGTAGAAACGATTGGGTTGTGAGGTAGGACTTAAGGTTGTAGGAGTGGCATAACAGGTATGGTAGCCCCTCCATTGAAGAGCACAAAAAAGTTGCCTTTTTTGGTTAGCTCAATATTGAATATTTCATGCTCGAGTGAAAAACCAGCACCAGGTAAGGTTTTTTTAAACCATATTTTTAGTATTTAATTCCTTTCTATTTTAAAGATAATGTAAATTTATGTTGATCTATTTGTCTCTTGCAAAGTGATTTCCACAGGAGTGTCACAAAGTGGTTCTAGAATTAATTTTTCACATCATAAGAGCATCATTAGCAGATATCCATAGTCTTAGATAGAAATAGATTTTTTTGCCCCCACAGGGTATTTTTCTTCAGCCTTCTAGAAGCCTATTTGGCTTTGCAGATACCTAAATGTGTAAAAGTTCCACCGCCAAACTTCACATTGAAACTGAAATATAAGGGGAATGGGTTCAAATAATACTATGCTGATGAGCCTGGTGTCAAAAATTAGGGTACATCTACACTACAGGATTATTCTGATTTTACATAGACCGGTTTTGTAAAACAGATTATATTAAGTCGAGTGCACGAGGCCGCACAAAGCATAATAATTCGGTGGTATGCGTCCATGTACCGAGGCTAGCGTCGATTTCTGGAGTGTTGCACTGTGGGTAGCTATCCCTTAGCTATCCCATAGATCTCACAGTCTCCCCCGCCCATTGGACTTCTGGGTGGAGATCCCAATGCATGATGGTGCAAAAACAGTGTGGCGGGTGATTCTGGGTAAATGTCGTCACTCATTCCTTGCTCCGTGAAAGCAACGGCAGGCAATCATTTCACGCCCTTTTTCCCTGGATTGGGCTGGCAGATGCATAGCATGGCCATGGAGCCGTTTGCCTTTTGTCACTGTCATGTATGTGTACTGGATGCCACTGACAGAGGTGGGTGCTGCAGTGCTACACAGCCAGCAATTTTGCCTAAGCAAGGTACAGAGATGGTTACCATCCTGTTGTACGTTCTGACATGCCATTGTAATTGATGAGATGCAGTTTCAGTTGTTTGTACCGTCTGCGTGCCATTGTAAATTGGCGATGAGATGAGTTATCAGTCGTTCTGTACTGTCTCTACTGTTATGGGTGCTCCTGGCTGCCTTTGCTGAGGTCGGTGGGGCGCAAAGACAAAAATGGGATGCTCTCTGGTCATTCCCTCTTTATGTTTTATTAAATAGAGTCAGTCCTTCCTAGAATATGGGCTACTGTGAGTGTCCCATTTGTGTGATGAAGTATAAAGATGCAGGAATAGAAAACACTGAGTTTTATGAGATAATGAGAGGAACCCAGCATCCCACTGTTATGATATCAGCAGTACAGAATTTTTCTTTAGACATGAAAGGTGGGGTTCTGATGCGATTCAGCCCCAGTTGCTATGATGAGGATGGTTACCAGCCGTTCTGTACATCTGCCAGGAATGACCGGGAGTCATTCCTATTTTTACCAGGCCCCCACCAACCTCACCTGAGGACAGCCAGGAGCCACGGGTTGAGGACGAGGACGCTATCAGTCTTTTTGTACAGTACTTGTCTGCCACCGGGGAGGGGAGGGGCAGAGGATACTGCTGTTAGTGACAGCACTGCGTTACCAGCAGCATGCAGTAGACATAGGGTGACACTGAAAAAGTCAAGAAATGATTTTTCCTCCTTTCTTTCACAGGAGGTAGGGGGGTAAATTGACGAGATTACCTGAACCACCGGAAATATGTTTACGTACAGGCATTGGAGTCAGCCAGAATGCAATACTTTTCGGACACTGCAGAACTATGGATAGCTGGAGTCCTCAGTCCTCCCTCCTTTCCTCCATGAGTTGTCCATTTGATTCTTTGGCTTCCGTTATGCTTGTCACGCAGACTGTGCTGTGGATCTGTATCATAGCCTGGAATTTTTTTTCAAATGCTTTTGGCATTTCGTCTTCTGTAACAGAGCTCTGATAGACAGATTTTCTCATACAGCGATCAGATCCGGATCCATTGTCCATGCTGGAGCTCTTTTTTTGGATGGGACTGCATCACCACCTGTGCTGATCAGAGCTCCACGCTGGGCAAACAGGAAATGAAATTCAAAAGTTTGCGGGGCTTTTCCTGTCTACTTGGTCAGTGCTTCCGAGTTCAGGTTGCTTTCCAGAGCGGTCACAATGGTGCACTGTGGGAAACTGCCTGGAGGCCAATACCGTCGATTTGCAGCCACACTAACCGTAATCCAACATGGCAATACCGATTTCAGCGCTACTCCTCTCATTGGGGAGGAGTACAGAAACTGGTTTAAAGAGCCCTTTATATCGATATTAAGGGCCTCGTTGTGTGGACAGGTGCAGGGTTAAATCGGTTTAATGCTGCTAAATTCGGTTTAAACGCATAGTGTAGACCAGGCCTTAGGCACAGTAGACAGATCAGATCAATAGAATGAACCATTTCTGACAGTTGCTTTTATTTCCATAATGGCTGTGCCAAGGATCTGGACATAAACATTCATACAACTTTTAGGAAAGGTTGGATTGCAATGCAAACGTTGTAGCTCAAACCGATCTCTAATTATAAAGATTGCAATTGCTATGAGACCATCGTGATGGGTAAATATATGGCCAGGTCTGCTATGTGAGCTAAACAAGCATTTGCCTACGAAAGCAGCATATCAGAGGCATTGATATATTTAGTGACTGTTTTGTTATGCGACTCGTTGCAAGGCTTTGAGTGGGAAAGCATTTTCCAGTTGAAAAGAGGGAATGAATTCAGTCTAGAGCTGATATTTGTTACTGACTAGATTAACAAATCAAATAATTTCAGAATAGACTAGTGATGCCCTAACCAAGTTTTAGCCTGAAAGGCCTTAAGACAATTGTAACGCCATGTGTCATGGAACCACAGGATTTGGTCTATGCCCCAGCCTGCAACTGGTCCTATGGGAGTGACCCTTTAATGTGCTGGACCCCAAGGATCCACACAATTCTACAGTAACAGGCCTCTGGCCTTCAAGATTCTACAACTGGCCTTCAGCCCTAGTGATCCCTATCTCCCTCCATGGGTCCCAGCAGCAAGTCCAGAAGAACCAGACAAGGAGGCTTGTACTTTACTCCTTCAGGGCTCAATGCCCCCAGTAAGTACTTGCAGTCACACCAGGCAGCCTTTTCAGAACAGCCATGCAAAGCACAAAGGGAAACTGAGGCACACGCAGTCATTGTAAAAATATTACCAAAATTCCCACATTTATCACATCACGGTGGAAATGGGAGGACATTTTAATGAAAATAATGGCAGAATAGCAAGTGTAGTGGAGCAGCCAGCACATGGCTATAACATACAGCACTAAGATACTCATGTGGTTCACTAGTTCCTGAAATGGTTGTTGAGCATTTCAGTGTACTTGTAATTGGGTCAAGATCATGAAAACACTTCTTCATGTGAGGGGTCATTATGGCTGGCATACAATCAAATATTTAGTTACCTGTCCTCCTTATTATATTGAAACATATGATATTTATGATGTAATAAAATATTCAAACTGAATACTGAGACACTTATATCGCAGCCTCAGAAGTCAGAGATCTAAAAATTTACTTTATGTGCAGAAAATGTATATTTCATAAAAAAGAAGATAGCCTCTGAAATATTCATATAATCTTACTGAACTCTCTACGTTGTATTCTACAGGATGTGACATGCAAATTGTACTTTTATATAGTGAGCTTTCTAAGTCCCTCTGATGTGCCCTGTATCACTCAGTGATCTAACTCACCCCACCCTGTGTCTGTCATTTAGGGTTACCAGGTGCCTTGATTTCAACCAGAAAGTCCAGTTGAAAAGAGGACCTGGTAATGTCCAGTCAGATGAACTGATCAGACACCAAAAGTTCAGTTATTGTGGTCGGGGGAGGGCACCAGGTTATCAACCCATGCCAGCCCCTCAGCCAGAGCTGCCTCCTATCTGCATCTTCTGGGCAGGCAGGCAGCAATCTCTGCATCAGACTGCAGCTTCTGTCCCAGCCCCGGAACAGAAGGAGCCCAGCTTGGGAGGAAGGGAAGTGGAAAGGGTTGAGCAATAAGGAGGGTGAGGGGGGAGAGCAGCGAATGATGAAGGGGATGGGGGAAGAGGATTGAGTGGGGGTGGGGTCTCAGGGGAAAATGTGGGGCAGGGAACAGGGCATGGGGGAGAAGAGGTGGGGCAGGAGAGTTCAGTTTTCAGCAATTAGGAAGTTGGCAACCCTAGTCTTATTCTAACTTCATCCCATAGTGTACTCTGGGACTCTCAAGTTATTTGGGAATGGTGGTGGTAAAGATCTGATCAATGGTTGAGTTATAAGCATTGCTGTCAGCACCAGGTTGGATAGAAAGACAAGGAGGCTGAGATAATACCTTTCATTGTCACCAACAGAAGTGGGTCCAAAAACAAGCCTTCAAGTTTTCACAGCTCTTCTTCAGGAAGATGTAATCCTTCTGCCAAGTGGAATCAGCAGCAATAAGGGTTGGGTTCAGTAGCTAGAGGTTCCTCTTAATCCAAAAAAGAAGTGGCTCAAACTCCCACCCAATAATATGGGAAAGCTAAACACCATTCCTGGACACCTCTAGGATACTTTCACACTCACAAGCACTGAGTCTGTGTATAATGAAAGAAAACTTTCATTGAAAGGGAACCCAGCATTAATAGATCTTCTTCTGAACAGCTCTATGTAAGCTCAAAAGCTTGTCCCTCTCACCCACAGAAGATGGTCAAATGGAAGATATTACCTCATCCACCTTGTCTTTCTAAGTGTTGAGTTAGCAGATAGTATTTGGTTGAGTTTTATCAGATAAAGGACCAGATTCTGGCAGGCCCTGTATGCATTCACAAGGGGAGAGAGGGAGCAAGGAGCTTTCCAGATATTCCCACTTCTCCCTTTTGCATCTCTGAGCAGGGTCTGGACAGATCCCGTTGGCTAGAGAAGGCTTTTCTCACTCTTAAGCCATAATGGGCACTATAGGTATGTCTACATGGGAATAAAAAAACAGCAGCTGGCCTGGGTCAGTTCACTCAGGCTCTGGGGCTGAAAAATTGTTGTGCAGACATTTGGGCTCAGGCTGCAGCCCAAGTTCTGGGACCCTACAAGTCTGGAGGTGGCATGGGGCTTTTATCCCCATGTAGATGTACCCTGGGAGTGAAATCCTGGACCCACTGAAGTCCATGGGAGTTTAGCTGTGGAATCATAGAATCATAGACTTTTAAGGTCAGAAGGGACCATTATGATCATCTAGTCTGACCTCCTGCACAATGCAGGCCACAGAATCTCACCCACCGATTCCTGTATCAACCCCCTAACCAATGTATGAGCTACTGAAGTCCTCAAATTGTGGTTTAAAGACTTCAGTGTGCAGAGAATCCTCCAGCAAATGACCCATGTCTCATGCTGCAGAGGAAGGTGAAAAACCCCCAGAGCTTCTGCCAGTCTGCCCTGGAGGAAAATTCCTTCACAACCCCAAATATGGCGATCAGCTAAACCCTGAATATGTGGGCAAGACTCACCAGCCAGACACCCAGGAAAGAATTCTCTGTAGAAACTCAGATCCCATCCTATCTAACATCCCATCACAGGTCATTGCGCATATTTACCGCTAATAGTCAAAGACCAATTAATTGCCAAAATTAGGCTATCCCATCATACCATCCCCTCCATAAACTTATCAAGCTTAGTCTTGAAGCCAGATATGTCTTTTGCCCCCACTACTCCCCTTGGAAGGCTGTTCCAGAACTTCACTCCTCTGATGGTTAGAAACCTTTGTCTAATTTCAATACAATAAATACAATATTACCCATACATATATTTAAAACCTTCTCTGATGGCCAGTATATATTCATTTGTTCTTGTTGTCACATCATTGGTACTAAGCTTAAATAATCCGGCGCCCTCCCTGGTATTTATCCCTCTTATATATTTAAAAAGAGCAATCATATCTCCCCTCAGCCTTCTTTTGGTTAGGCTAAATAAGCCAAGCTCTTTGAGTCTCCTTTCAAAAGACTGGTTGTTGGGGTACATCTCCACTGCAATAAAAAACCCATGGCACAGAGTCTCAGAAGCCTGGTCAAATGTCATGGGCTCATAGGAACCAAATATAGCTGTGTAGATAGCAGCAGCAGCAAGCGTCGAGTTCAATATCTAGAGCTTGGGCTGGAGTCTGAGACCCACCTGCTGCTTGTGGAGTTTCAGAGTCTGAATATCTACACAACAACGTTTAGCCCCAGAGCGTGAGCCGCTGGAGCCCCAGTCATCTGACCAGGGCCAGCTGCAGCCCTGCTATGGGTCTTTTACTGCAGTTTAGACATACCCTTGGAGCCAACATTTCTCCCTCTGTGTCTGAAAGGGTAATATGAGGGTCAGGCAGTGCAGCACTCTTACCCCATCTCTGTATAAACTGTCTGGCCACAAACCAGGAGGCACAATTCACCTCTAACTTGTCCACTTTTTGATTCCCCAAGTGGAGTTCTAGCTGATTCAGAATTCCCAGAGACTCTTCCTGCAGCAAAGTCTCTGGGAGACCCCCTCCCCAGTCTTCAGAGCTAAATTCTGAGTGTCGAGCACCCATCCTTTCAATATTAGGATCTTTTCATAGTGTCTCAGGTTGGGCATCCAAAAATTGAGATGTCCCAACTTGCTAGTCATTTTTTAGACCCTTGGCCCTTTTTATTATTAACAACAGCAACAGTCTGCTTGGTTCTATAGATAATACAACTTAAAAGCACCATCTCTGCCCTGAATGCCTTATAATCCAATGAGTTTTTTAGACATAAAGGCAGTTTTGCAGTACAAAGTCTGAGCAGCTTTACCTCTAATTTGTTTTCATTTACCGTCATTTTGTATTATCATATGGTTTGAGATGAAAACCAACTTTATTCTGAAAAACTCTGCCAGATAATCTGCAGCATTGCTCATCTGTGCAGCTGACTAACCTAGAAGAAGCAAAGTATGAAGACAGGTTTAGAATGACACTTGACCAGTGAAGAATCCCACTCTATCATATGTGAGTTTCATTACACACTAAAAGAGACTGGCTATGTTACACCTGTATTTGTCTCCATATTACATGCATATTAAGCTATTTGACAAGGACATTTCATCATCGGATACGCAGTAGATTGCAGAATACAAAACACCAATGCGTGGAGGAAGTATAAGTATTTCAGTATGTTCTGTAGCGTTTTATGTGAAGTATAAATTTTCATTATGTAAGGTACATTTTTTTCCAGTGTACAGCATATCAAAGTTCTACCTTATGACTGTCTATGCAGTTTCCAGGTTTTATTATCTCATACATATGTTTCAGTACATAATGGAAGAGCTTACTAAGCATTCATATTTGTATGGAAACCAGATGTATTTTTTGATGGCCTTGTGCAGCTATGTATAGAATTATGGACTTACACAATGGCTGGCCTATGAGAGTTGTTAAGACAAAGCATCATAGTCACGCATGATACTAGTTATTTGCCCAGGAGGTACACAGTACTAAATTGGATGAGCTAAATGCCCTTTACTTATTCCGCAAAACCTGTAACATTCTTATGCATCTAACTTTTTCAAGAGATCAAGTGCGCTGACAACATCCACCAAAACACCCAGATTTACTTGGTTATCTTGTAAAGAAATTCCACTCAGATGTATACCAGTCAATGCTGTAAAAACAAAGATATCCTAACTTCTGCTGTATTTTTTTAATCAACTAATGTCTAATGAATGACTTCTACCCTTCAGGCATTTTCAGATCTTCATATCTTCTGTAGTCTTAAAGCATATACTCTTGAAACAAACAGAAATTACTTCTGTAGCTGCCTTCAATAAAAATATTGCATCTCCCGATTTCCCATGAGGAAACTTCTTTTCCATTTTCCTCTTCTCCAATGAGCAGCTACCATTGATCGCACATAAAAACTCAGATTAGTTAACTATGGTAAGTAATGTTTGCAGTGTTGTTGTAACCCTGTTGGACTTAGGATATGAGAGACAAGGTGGATGAGGTAATATTTTTTATTGGACCAACTTCTGTTGGTTGAAGAGACAAGCTTTTGGGCTACAAAAAGCTCCTTTTCAGATCTGGAAAAAGTACTCAGAGTGTCACAGCTAAATACAAACTGGGACAGATTATTAAGGGATTAATACATATTGCAGGAGACCAGTTAAAATAAAGTTGGAAATTAGCACCTCTGCAGTCATAGAACAAAGGAGGGTAGTAGGTTACAAATTGTTGTGATAAGCTGTAAAGCAAGTGTTTTTGATGATCCCATAATTTGGTGTCTAGCAGAGTTAAGTATTTAAGTTCCCAAGCTTGTCTTTTGAAGGTGGTGTGCAGGTTTCCTTTCAGAACAAGGATTATGAGATCCGATAAGTAGTGACTGCTTGGTGAAAAGTATTCACCCGGAGGTGATAGGGTATTTTTGTCTTTTGTAATTCTGTGTGAGTTCATTTAAGAGTGTCTGGTTTCACCCACTTAGTTGTTGCTGAGGCATTTAGTGCACTGGATGAAGTATACCACATATTGTGATAGGCATGTGTAGGACCCGTGGATCATGGGCAGCCAGTGACTTGGCCATTGGAGGAGGCTAGTCCCTGGCCCTGGCCATTGTGCCTGATGCCCCACCCCCACTCCCCTGCTGCCCTACCCCCTCCTCCCCCCTCCTCCCCCCCTCCCCGCAGGAGCCCAGAGCACACACACAACCCCAGGGCCCCTGCCCTCAGCCCAGCACTAGGTGGCATGGCCACAGCGCCCCCAGCCCCAGTGCACCGGGAAGCTGGGCAGCACAGGCCAAGCATCAGCTTCCCTGAGTCCCTGCGAAAAGCAGGCTGGCCAGCCCCAGGCAGCCTGGGCCAGAGCACAGCGCCAGAAACTGCAGGAGGAGGCCTGTGGGCAAAGCACGGGCAGGGCCCACCAGCAGGAGTGGCGCTAGAGTTTTTGGCACCGTAGGTGGGGGTCCTTCCGTGCTCCTGGTCGTTGGCGGCAATTCTGCGGCGGGGAGGGGGGTCCTTCCGTGCTCCCGGTCTTCGGGGCACTTCGGCGGCGGGTCCCGGAGTGAGTGAAGGACCCTCCGCAGAATTGCAGCCTAAGACCCGGAGCGTGGAAGGACCCACCCCACTACCGAATTGCCGCTGAGGGCAGCAAAATGCCGCCCCCCCAAATCCTGGTGGCCTAGGCAACCGCCTAGGTCGCCTAAATGGAAGCGCTGGCCCTGCACACCAGGCTGTTTGGGCAAGCACAGCCTCCCCCCGAGCCTACGATACCCGCCACTCATGCCATGGATCTTGAAAGGTGTGTTGCAGGGGGGAGGGTATTGATCATCATAACAGCAGTGATATTTCTGCAGGTTTTCATCTGTAGTTATGGCAGGGTCTGGTGCCACTTTGAATTGGTGTGTCCTGGTCTGTGGGAACCTTGCTTCTAATGATGTGCTTGCCAAAGTTGTTGGAAGGCCAGAATAGGGGATTCAGGAAAGATTTCTTTCAGGGTGTGGTCCCTATTGAGTCGGGGTTGTAATTGTTTGATGATACCTAGTATGGGTTCCAGTGTGGGATGGTAACTAATATTATCTCAAGATTTTAGTTACCCCATTACTAACAACACAACAGGAAGAGTTAGGTAATGCTGTAAGTCCTGAATTAGCATCTATTTAAGTAAGGCAAAATGAACAGGTTTATGAGGCTGAATACTGTACTGTTGATTTTTATTCAATTTGAGAGCCACATGTGAATTACTATTGTAAAAGCTAGTTGGGTATACATTAAACAAGTCACCCTGCACTACTTACTTCCTTGATCACGTCATTAAAAATGCACTGCAGCTTGACTGAGGGTAGGCACATTTCAAGAAGACTGGCCTTTTAATAGGAACCTAAAATGTCACATCTGAACCCTCAGATTGGAATATGAGAACATACATTGCCATTTTATGGAGCTGCATGCCAGTTTGTCCATCCAAAAAAAAAGACTTGCACATTCACTTACAACCTTCCTTTGGAAATTGTGCCAAGAGGGAAAGAAACAAGTTGTGTGGCACTCGTGGAACACAGGAAGAAAAGTGACTTCCCCTGATACTGGGCTTAAGTTGGGGCAGCTTCAGAATGGCTAACTGATGCTGGTTAGAGCAGTTCTGAGAGGACTGTTTCATCAGCCAGTGATCTGCTCTCTCTCACCCCTGGCCTGCACAGGAATACCCCTACACCTGGCACAGTCACGGTTATGTCAGCTTTACATCACCTGGCCATTCCCCCTGTGTTAAAAGAATACCCAGCTGCCATGTTAGGGCTGTTCTCTCCATTCCCTTTGTGTGATCAGAACATAAATAAATAAATAAATAAATAAATAAAATGGACAGCACTGGGGTCACAGTTAGGCTCACAATCTTTATTTCTCTCTTCCTGAGGAAACCAGTTGCGATCTAGAGAAGGGCAAAGCCACAAAGTTCAAATCCAGATTTGAATTTTCCCCAAGTTTGGGTGCTGGGATCCTAGGTTTGGTATGCATCTTACTACAGTCTGTGGTGGTGGAGGGTTGAGAAGTGAGGTTTTCATTCAGGCCTTCCCTAGATTCATAGTCCAGAGTTCACAGTCTCTACAAAACAGGGACATTATCTATTGGTGATATGCTGCATACATATGTTGCATATTGTGCTGTATGACTCTCGGTCTCAACTGGCCTAAATCAAAGAGCACTTGAGTTTTAAAATGAATTACATTTAAAAAAAAAAAAAAGGATTCCTGAGTAACATTATGCCAATGTAAACAACTGAATACGGAGATATAGAGCAAAGTCACCCCTTTGAGGATTCAACTCCTTGCCTGTTTTGCTTTGGTGAAAATCTGTGCACTTGTATGAACTTTTCCAACTGAAGGTTACATTAACATTACACAGAGAGAGTAAATTAATTTACTAAATTATCAATTTGTGGAGTTTCTTGAAAATGCAGTAACATGCACACAAAGCAGCTCTTTGTGAGCCAGCAGCTGTCCCATTCTCAGTTCACAGCTTCATTAATCATGGGCTCTGCATGTTATTGTCTAAATTGCAGTGCCATTTGAGAAAGCGAAAACATTGGGAAAGAAATGTTGCTTATTCTTTGTAAACTGGTACAGATTACAGTTGACAGTAAGGCTAGAAATAGTTTATTGAATCAGTACAGCTAAAGTTTTATTGTATTTTTTTAATGGCTTTATAATTCCCCAACTGCAAAATCCTTTTTTGGGTTGCTTTACAGATTTCAGAACCCAATGAATTATAGGTGAATACAAGTGTACACAAAAGAAAAACAGAAATTTGACATAGTCGCATTCTGAAGTAGCTTGTACGACCAAGGTCTGGAGAGAAGAATGTCTGACCTATGGCAGTGGAGAAACACACACACACACACACACACACAAATGTGACATTACAATGTAAATGACAATAAAAGTGCTACTGCAATTACTATGATTATATTAAGGTTGTTATGACATAGCACACACTATTGCGCTAAACTAAACTGGTTCTATATGTGATCCTACTGCAGACTCCATGTGATGTTTGGTGTGTGAGATGCCTTCCTGCTCCCTGTTCCTGCTTTGTTTCTGGTTCCTACTCCCTGACCTCAGTGTTCTGTTCCTGTTTAAGGCTGTGTCTGTGTGTGGATAGCGTGGGTGTGTACAGCTACACAGAGACTGCTGCTATGTGTCTGCTGTTCAGACTGTTATGTTTTGTTCAAACTGTTGCTGACCTAACCAGTTCCTGATTCTTATGCTTTGACTGACAGCCTACCTACTGTCTTGCTGTGTGTATGTGCATGTGTGTGTATTGTTATGCTTGGGGGCATCAGAGCATAACACTCCACTACCAGTACAATGCAATGTGGCAGGGGCCTGGCAGATATTGTTCTTGAGGTCTAAAATTCTACCTCTCCTAATTAAATGAACATTAATACACACATAAAAACAAATACAACCAAATAGGCATGTATACTTAACTTGGCCCCAGACCCATTGTGGTTGGCTGAGTACAAACATCTAACAAGTAGATGGTCCCTGCCCCAAATCGCTTACAATCAAAGTATAAACAAAGACACAATAGGTAGATATAGAGAGACAGGGGAGCACAAGATAACAATGAGACAATGCTGATTAGCATGTCATAGCTCACCAGCTGCCAAACCATTACTGAGTATTTTGTAGGCATCACTGCAGAGGAGAGTTTTAAGTCAGGAAGGATTTGGAGGAGGACAATGTGGTGGCTTTGTGGATTATCACAATTATCAGCATTTAAACCAGTCTACCTGGAGTAAGGCTTCATCCGCATGGAAATTTAGTGCATGGCAAGCTAGCTTGTAAATCTATAATGCAGTAGCCTGATACACACTAAGTCTCCATATGGTCCGCAATAAAAGTTCCGTCAGCAGTATGTCAAAGAGCTCTACCGAACTTTTAATATGTGGTAGTAGGGTCCTCACAGCGATTTAGTGTGTGACAGGCTAGCGTGCTGCAGATTTACACCTTGGCCTGACATGCACAAAATCTCCACGTAAAAATGCCCTAGGGGTAAGGGCTTGATCCTACTTCCAATGAAGTGAGCTTTGGTGGCCATCTTTGCATTAAGGACTCCTGGGCCAAGTGATGCTCAGCTAGGCAGAAGCATTAGTTCATGTTGACTTTCACCATATCTGTGTACCAATGATTGTTGGTGTCAGCTTTGTTCTCCACTTCCGTACACTGGATAGATTATAAATAACCAACTTTGGAAATGTGTTGTTTCTACTTCAAGAGATTCCTAGTGATTTTACATGAACTGTGAGGTATTTGAAAACCCTATATCTTCTTAATGCTAGCTATCAGCTTAATTGTAGGACAAAAGTGGCTTGAGGCAGGATCCTCCTGTACAATGCCAAGCATGTAGCCAGTACTTAATAAAACAGAGAGAATGTGGTTCCTTTCCAGTCACATCTCCAGCACTCAATCATATAACCTGCATGTATAAAAATACGTTGATGTCCACGATAGCCCATTAAAAATTTGGAGTGACATTACTCTCAGATTCAGGTCCCTACCTGTATATCTGGTGAAGTTCAAAAAATTTTCAAACTGATTATTTTTGATCTGAACTCCCATTTCTCTCACATTGGATGTTTAATTATAGAGGTGTACAAAATGGATATTTACAGTAAACTCCACCAAGGCAGAGTGTCCTTTCTCCCCACTACTCCTTTCTGTGTTTTTTAAACAGGAGCTCAGCTATTCATTATTATTTCGTCTTGCAAGACAGGTGGAATTTTAAGGCCTCAAGAATATATTGATTTTTTTTCCTGAATAGAGTAAATAGTCTCATAAAAATCACTTACTTGACTTCTTATAGGATAACATAAGTAAATGTCAAGGCACCCATCCATCTAGTGTTTCTTTTCCAGGCACCCTCTGGGGCGACATGGGGCCTTTGCACTCACCCAGTGTCTGCTCTATGATGTCTGGGCAGTCTGCTATACAGGTTCGGTCATGGGAGACTCAGCTCTTCCAGGGTTGTCAGTGAAGGAAATGAAACCAACATCAACATCTAGTAGAAATGAATGAATTTTTTTGCAAGAGAAATTTTTTATGAAAACTTTCCATTAAAATTTTTGAGCCTTTTTTTTTATAATCTCTAATTTTTTGTGGGGTTCTAGTCCACTTTTTGCCACTATATTAGTCACAATTTATCTACTGCACAATATAATGTCCATCTATGGTACTAGATAAATAATAAAATCCATGTGCTAGTGATAAACAAATTATTCTGAATGAAGCCTGTATGATAGAGGGCTATAAAAATCATGACCTTTGTGCAGGTCTATACAATCATGACTGTTGTGCAGAAAGTAAATAAGGAAGTGTTATTTACTCCTTCTCATAACACAAGAAGTAGGGGTCACCAAATGAAATTAACAGGCAGCAGGTTTAAAACAAACAAAAGGAAGTATTTTTTCACACAATGCACAATCAGCCTGCGGAATGCCTTGCCAAAGGATGTTGTGAAGGCCAAGACTATAACAGGGTTCAAAAAAGAACTAGATACATTCATAGAGGATAGGTTCATCAATGGCTATTAGCCAGGATGGGCAGGGATAGTGTCCCTAGCCTCTGTTTGCCAGAAACTGGGAATGGGCGACAGTGGATGGATCACTTGATAATTATCTGTTCTATTCATTCCCTCTCGGACATCTGGCATTGGCCACTATCAGAAGACGGGATACTGGGCTAGATGGATCTTGGGTCTGACCAGTAGGGCCATCCTTATGTTGTTATGTATCTTTGTCTATAATTTCTGGAGCATAGGACAAACAGTTAGAGAGCTGCAATTTTATATATAGAAAGAGTGCATCAGAACCTTTAGTGCTTCAAGTAAATGGACACTCCCATTAAACATACTGTTTCTGAGAAAAATCCTACAGAGAAGAAAATGCTAGGCATTGCTTTGCAATTTGCCAGATGTTTCCAATTTGTTTTTCTCTTTCTGTCACAGTCAAGTTAATCATCTTCAGTGTGTCACCCCACAATGAAAAGTAAAAGTAACTTCTTCAGACAGCTGCTTTGAAAAAAAGTGTTTGCTTTCAAGGAATATTGATGAAGAGGAGATACTGGAGAGTGATCAAGGGGAAATAATGTGAACAAAAAGTTGTGTTCAATCTTAAGCAGCCTGATCAAAAGTCCACTGAAGTCAACTATCAGAGGGGTAGCCGTGTTAGTCTGGATCTGTAAAAGCAGCAAAGAGTCCTGTGGCACCTTATAGACTAACAGACATATTGGAGCATGAGCTTTCGTGGGTGAATACCATGCATCCGACGAAGTGGGTATTCACCCATGAAAGCTCATGCTCCAATACGTCTGTTAGTCTATGAGGTGCCACAGGACTCTTTGCTGCTTTTGAAGTCAACTAGAGTCTTTCAGTTCAATTTTTAAGGGAATATAGAATACCTGAGCTAGTGTCTGATTATTTCTCCTCCATGTTCTTGTATAGCACTTAAGTTAATGCAAGATTTAGACAATATCCCTACCCAGAAATTATTTACATCAAAAACTGTACCTCATCTGGTATAAAGAATTCTACAAATAGGGTAGGCAAGTAATCGAAGGAGAAAAAAATATAATGAAAATGACATCAATCAAATGATGTGTATGGGCCCAAATGGGCTTCCTAACCAACTTCCTTCTTTTTTTCTAATAAATATTTTTTGTATCCTACAGCCACAGAAAAACATTTAAATAACCAAGGGTTATTTAGAATGAAGTGAGGCTACAGAAACTCAACTGATTAGTAAAATTGTATTTTGGGGAAAAATACATATATATCAAAATAAGAAGTTCATATGATCTCAAATGTGAGATCTCTTTTACATAGGCAAAGAAAAAAAAGAATTTCAGAAGCAACTAGCAAAAGACACAAAAACATAAAAAAAAATTAAGTATATCAGAAGCAAGAAGCCTGCCAATAATCAGTGGAGCCACTGGACAACCAAAGTGCTAAGAGAAGACAAGGCCATTGCAGAGAAAGTAAATGAATTCTTTGAACTGGTGTTCACTGAAGAAGATGTGATAGAGAGTCCCACAGCCGAGTCATTGTTTTCAAGTGACAATCCTGAGGAACTGTTCCAGACCGAGGTATTAGTAGGGAGGTTTTTTAACAAATAAATAAAACCATAATATGTCTTGAGGACCAGATGAGATTCACCCAAGAGTTCTGAGGGAACTCAAATAGGTAACTGCAGAACTACTAACTGTGTCAGTTTAAATCAGGATCTATATCAGATGACTGGAGGATAGCAAATGTATTGCTGATTTTTAAAAAAGGCTCACGAGTCAATCCTGGCAATTACAGGATGTAAGCCTAAATTCAGTACCAAGCAAATTGGATGAAACTATAGTAAAGAACAGAATTATTAGACACATAGATAAACACCATATGTTGGGGGAAGAGTCAACACGACTTTTGTAAAGGGAAAAATTCCTCACCAATCTATTAGAATTATCTTAAGGTGTCAACATGCATAGGGACAAGGATGATCCAGTGGATATAGTGTACTTGGGCTTACAGAAAGCCTTTGACAAGGTCCCTCACCAACGGTTCTTAAGCAAAGTAAGCTGTCACGGGATAAGAGGAAAGGTCCTTTCATGGATCAGTAACTGTTAGGTAACAAAGGATAGGAATGGCCAGTTTTTACAAGGGAAAGTGATAAATAATGGGGTCCCCTAATGAACTGTAATGGGATCAGTGTTCATCATATTCATAAATGATCTGGAAAAGGGGATAAACAGTAAGGTGGCAAAGTTTGCAGGTTATGCTAAATTACTCAAGGTAGTTAAGTCCAAAGCTGACTTTGAAGAGTTACAAAGAGATTTCACAAAACTGGGAAACTGGGCAACAAAATGGCAGATGAAATTCAGTGTTGTTAAATGCAAAGTAATATACATTGGAAAACATAATCCCAATTATACATACAAAACGATGGGATCTAAATTAGTTGTTACCACTCAACATGCTCGGGTCACTGTGGATAGTTCTCTGAAAACATCTCCATGTGCAGCAGCAGTGAAAAAGGCTAATTGAATGTTAGGAACCATTAGGAAAGGGATAGCTAATAAGATAGAAAATATGATAATGCCACTATATAAATCCATGGTATGCCCACACCTTGAATACTGCGTGCATTTCTGGTTGCATCATCTCAAAAATGATATGTTGGAATTGGAAAAGGTACAGAGAAGGGCAACAAAAATTATTAGGGGAATGGAACAGCTTAGAGAGATTAAAAAGACTGGACTTTTCTGCTGGGAAAAAAAAATAACTAAGGATGGTAGTGGCGGGGAGATACGATAGAGGTCTATAAAATCATGACTGGTGTGGAGAAAGTGAATATGGAAGCATTATTTACCCCTTCATTAACACAAGAACCAGGGGTCACCCAAAGAAAATAATAAGCAACAAGTTAAAAAACAAATATGAGGAAGTACTTCTTCACACAATGCACAGTTAACCTCTGGAATTTGTTGCCAGAGGATGTAGTGAAGGCCAAAAGTATGACTGGGTTCAAAAAAGAATTAGATAAGTTAATGGCAGATAGGTCCATCGATGGCTATTAGCCAAGATGGTCAGGGGTGCAACTCCAGATTCTGGGTGTCCCTCAAAAGCTGAGACTGGATGAGAGGGGATAGATTACTTGATAATTGACCTGTTCTGTTCAATCTCTCTGAAGCACCTGGCATTGGCCTCTGTTGGACGACAGGATACTGGGCTAGATGAACCATTGGTCTGATCCAGTATGGCCATTTTTACTTTCTTATGTTATATTCACAAATAAATCAAAACATGACAGGCAGGTATAAAATTTTATATTACATACATGCATATGTGCGTGTGTTTGTAAACAAACCAACAGTGACATCCAGGGATACTTTCCTTTTATTTATGCAACTATGTGATAAAACTGTGCTTATTCTGCATCTTTGTCTCACCTGCCCATATCAAGAATATATCTAACCTCTGCAGTTTTCATTACAGCTTCCATTTTGTAATAAGAAGCTCATATAAAATTGTCCTCTTGCACCATAACATGGCCTAAGGTAAAAAGCAAGGATTTAAAATTATATTTACTATGTGTGGCCATTGTCAACTGAGAATTTTAAGGTCCAGTACCATCTAAATTGCCAATGTTAGAAATATCTGATATCTTCTTGAACAGCTGTCATTCCAAGCTTTTTACTAATATGAAGCCAGCTTTGGCAGTTTGCAAGATGATAGGTTTTCAGTGTGAGATACCCTGATTAATAAATATTGGAGATAACTCAGATAGGGCTGTCTATAAATATCAGTCTAGCTCTTTAGATTTTTTCCTATGATTTTGCTTTATCCTTACATGTTACAGTATCACAGACATTGCAATAAGCTTTTAAATAAACAAAATGTTCTCTTGAACTTGATGGACTCATAACCTTAGGACAACTAAAGCTAGTGGACAAAAGTAAGCATTTTGTCCTTCATTTGGGTCTCCAACCTTTTTTCTTTTCTCCACAGATTGACACTGGTTAAACAAAATTAAAAAAAAAAGAATTGAAATAAAAACACTCCTTGGAACTAAAACCAGGACTGTGCAAAGAATTCCAGACAGAACATGAAACCAGTGAAATGCATCTCAATGAGTATTCAATCAGAAAAAATAGTCCCAGAGGATATATGAAGGCACTTCTAAAGTGAAAGTCGACTGTGACAAATCTAACATTGTCCATGCATAACAATAGTCCAACTAGTTTTCTCCTGACTGATCATTATCAAACTATCACTGAATGAATCAAGCTGATTGAAATAATTATGCTCCACCACACTCAGCACATTTTACACAGAATGGAGAGAAAGAATTGCAGCAATTGAGGAAGACTGGAATGAAATCAAGACGCCAGCCTGCATTTTGACTCCTGAGGAAGCCTGATGTATTTGTGGGTGTCTCAATCTGATTATTTCACTCTGAGATGGAGAAAAAACTTCATATTGGCTGCAGTCACACTGGTACTTAGGGTGGATGGTTCATCTATGGGTATTTTTGCTGTAAAAATGCTGCAATCATGTGTTAGTAGTACTGCAGAAACATTGTTATTAGTTCTCAGGAAGAAAGAGCCCTTAGTGCAACATTATTAGATTTTCGATCCATTTTTTGTTTCTTTTGCTGTCAGTCAACCAATATAGTTTCGCTTGTTGCATTCAGAGCCAGTGAAATATACAGAAAAGTGGCAATACATTTTCTTTTTTTAAAGCACTTTGTGTTCTATACAGTTATTTACAGATAAGTCCAGACGAGAGTACGCAGTATGGGCCCGATTTCTTTTAAAATGGCAATTAGTTTTGCAATATCCCTTTTACAACCTCAAACAGTTGAGGGGGCACAAAAATGAAGAAAGAAGACCCTGATCCTAAACTGGGACCTATGGAGATGGATCTCTTTGCCAGCACAGAGCTTCACAGATGTTAATATGGACACCCACCTGTGAGCAACATATTGGCTAAAGTCTAGCATTCCTCAGATTGGCATTACAACTCAGATTACATTGTATTAATCTAATCCATATTCCCACTTTCTCATATTTTATATAATCTCATTATAACTATAAGAGGGGGGAGGTTGGAGGTGAAGAAAAATAGGAGGTGTTAATTGTTGCTGTATTCTTTGAGAGCGGTACCTCAGTCCCTAGGGTAGGTAGGATAGATGCAAATTATTGCATCTCTGTGACTGCAATATTCTTTAACAGCCACCAAGGCACTTTATACGAACCAAATATCTCCTCAGTGCCATAAATTCCTTTTCCCTGCATGCCACTGGCAGAAGCCAAGGATTATGGAGCAGGGATGGGGTGTACCTCATGTTGAGGAAATCTCCATCTTATTGTTAGGATAGCTTTGTCATAAGCCAGGATCTAGCTCAAGATGTTCAGATGGATAAGGAGAACCTTACACATATGCGGGTACTTACTTCGATGAGAACAAGTGTTCTGAGGTTTATGCAGGTTGTAAGGGGATCTACTGTCAAGAGAGGGGCTCCTCATTCTCCGGGGCACCTGGGAGTCAGGCCGCCACACTACCCCGAGCAAGCAGTTCAGTCTGTCCAACCCAGGCCCTGGGTTCAGGGCGGGGCCGCAAACACAGCAAAGTCAAATAGGCTCAGGCCCTTAAGCAGGGCTGAGCAATAACAGTTCTCGGCTTTGGCCTCCTCAGGCCCAGGGAGAGGGGGAGGCTGCCACCCAGATGTTGGGTGGCAGGTGGGGACACAGGCCCTTCCACTCCACTGCGCCCAAGCCCGGGGCCCTAGCAGCGGCAGGCAGTCTGCTGCTGTGTCAGTGGGGATCCTGGCTGCAACACACTGACATTGGCTCCGGCAACTCTGCAGCCTGACTGGGGTCAGCTGCCCCCGGGCTGCTTCCGTCCTCCCCCTCAGGACCTACCTGGGTCGTCGTGGTGTCAGCGTAGGGGTCAACCATCATCGGCTTCTCAGGATGAGTGTCCACGGGCGGGCTCAGCGGGTCCTCGGGGTAGGTGGCAAAAGGTAGTCTCGGCCAGTCCTCCTCCGGGTAGCGAGCGCGGGGCAGGCTCGGCCAGGCCTCCCTAGCTGGAGCTCGGTCGCAGACGTCCGGCCCCTCTGACGGCTGGGCCCTCACTGAGCTCGGAGGGCCTGCCTTTATACTTCTGGGTCTGCGCTTGACCCTTTGCAGGGCGGGCTCAGAGCTCCGTAGTTCCGCCCAGTCCGGCCTTCGGCTGTGCTCTTCGTTCTCCGGGGCGCCTGGGAGCCAGGCAGCCTCACTACACAGGTCTATGTCCAAATTGCTGGTTGACCCACTCCTTGCAGTCATTAGGTCTCTCTTTCTCTTCCATGGCAACAGATCAGGTAATGAAAAAAATAAGGACGGAAAGTGTTGATTTAATGGCAATGGAGGTTACTCATAGCCTGAACTGGGATAACAGGGCCCCAGAACATTGAATGTAATTTTGTAAGTAGCAATTCCACACATTCTCTTCAGGTCCATGGATTTAGTTGCAGCTGTATCCGATTCTGAAACTGTGTTATGAGATACAGTATGTACAGTAAAATAGAACTCTCTACACAGCAGGTTTCTATTATGGGATTAACAAATTGTGCCCACACTGTAAAAAATTGCCAACAACTAGGAAAGGCAAATCTCCACAAAGCCGTATGGTAATTATACAAAATCACAGACAAACAAGAATGACCTAAAATCAGCAAAAATATGTATAAAAATTAAAAAAATATTGCACAGAAATGTATCTGCACCAAAATGTGTAAATTATTAAAATAAGAAATAACTAAACAAAAATTCAACTACTTGTTCCCATATGCACTGTTTCTGCAACTGTTAATGGCTGTTGGATTGTAAAACTGAATGTAATGTGTGTATATTCATGAATTGCATATTAAAAAAATCTTCAGCTAAACCAGAAGAGTCACTGATGGTTACTGACTGAAGTTTAAGGGTTATTTTAATATTAATGCTAACCTGCATAGTCGAATGTGGTCTCTTCATTTACTACAATATTACTCAGCTGATTTAAGGAACATAAACCTGAAAAAAATTAACTTCATTCACTTCCAAACCCATGCCAGGCCATTAATTTAATTAATCATCAACAGGTGTGGAAAGACTGACAATTGTCTTCCTTTTAAATGGTATTATAGTACGGCCTACTCTTTGTTAATGGTATCGACCAGATATCAAGCTTTTCACGGGGAGGATAAATTCAACAACATACTGCAATAAAAAGTGCTCTACTGGGTATCCATTCAAAACTTATTTTCAGTTAAAGTATTATTCCTTGCCCTTTCTTATTTCTAGGATCTTGACATACAGTCATCAGCATTCACACTGTAAGATTAGGTTTAACATGTTTCTAAAAACTCCCATTAACCTTTCAGAAAGTCTGACATTTCCTGATTCACCAGACAACTAAGTCTTTTTCTATCAGGGTAGACAGTCTCTTCTTAAATCACTTACATGTGTCAATAATGACTCCTTTCTTCACTGGAGAGCCAAATGAGACCTGGGCCCCTGCCTGCTATACTAAAGGGGTTTGTTTTCTGTACTGCGTCTATGTACAAGTGGAATTTAGAGGAGAAAGAGATGATGTTAGACACTCAAAGTTAACCCCCTGAGTCTAAATCTCTTGCAGCTAATATCAAATACAGAGATAGATGAATTCAATATTGAAAAACATTTTAAATAGAGAGTAAGAGATCTAGAACTCCAAGATATATATGACTGTTACAAAGACGACTCTCATTTTTGTGCTTTTACTCCAGCTGAGCCAGCATCTGTTTGTATTTTTTCTCTTTAAGACAAGCAGACATTCTCACTTTGCATGTGATATTTCATCTGTTCTCCATATAGGTCAAATGAATTGACATCACTGGGAATTTGCTTGGCTTCAGGCCTCAGGATTTGGCTTTGTATACCCATACAATTAACTGGATCACTTTTTGCAGACTCAGGCCAACATGTTCAAACCTCAGTCCTAAGGTTAAGGTTTTTTAATTCATATATAGGCATCTAAATAATAGAAGCTAAATTTTCAAGGATGCTGAGTACTTACAGCTCCCATTTGACTTAAGTGGGATTTGTGGGTGCATGGTACTTGTGGAAATCAGGTCACTCCCTTTTATTTAGATGCCTAAATGTTGATTCAAGAGCCTAACTTTGAAAATGTTGGACAATATATTTCATTCAGCAACAGAGGTTAAACTAAAAAACTGAATGTCAGGCAAGTCTTTAAACTGGCTACACTACAAGGTTATCTTTGGAACAGATTAAGGAAATAGTTCTTGTATATTATGAGGCTGTGGTGGAAGTGACACCCAAGCCTCCTCCATATTAGACTTGAGGGAATGGAGGAAGAACTCATATCTTTTAAGCTCTATTTTTTCCTTTCCCAAACCCAAGACAATTCTCAGGCAAAAAAACTTTTAAGATTTTTCTCTGTCATAAGATCAGCTGCAGTAGCATATAAACTATATGAAGTACAACATACGCTATCAACAATACGAAGATCTCATAGGCAGAAAAAAGTTGGCACTTTTGTATTTGTATGGGAGGTTACCCACAGTTTTTTCACAGGAAGACAATCACACCTTGACCATTGCAAACAAAATGTAGCCGCCTCTCCTTACTTCATTCCCAATGTCTGGCCTAAGTTTATGCCTACTCAACAGATGTGATACTAGCATTGCTCTGCTGGCATAACCCCGTTGTAGAGATGCAGCCTACACCAATGGAAAGGATTTTGTCAGTCCGGGAATACCACTTCCCCAAACGATGATTGTATATTGACAGCAGCATTCATCCATTGACATAGCTGCATCCACTCCTTTTCTTAACGTATGCGCAATGTGCCTCAGGTGGCATGTAACCGGATCATTAGCTTCCCTGGACTGGAGCTGGGTAGTGATGGGGAGCATGACATGAATGCTGATCCATGGCCCTCTTTATCCACACTGGGGTTAGGTCAACAAAGCTATGATGCTCAGGTGTGTATATTTTTCACACCCCTGACCGATATAGCTATGTCAACTTCATTTTAGACTTGACCTAAGTAACAAGAAAATCTGCAGCATGAATCTGACGTGTTGCAGCTTCACCTTTTCTTTTCTTTTTTCGAGTGAGGCATGGAACATTAGACATACTACACAAGGTCCTCTCTCCAGAACAATGGCACTGGCACTGATATCACGCTCTGAATGCATTGAAGATCATCGGCAGCTGTTGAAAACGACATCCAAAACATCTTTAACTAATTCTTTTCAAGCAAACATTTTTTCCAGACTTCAGACCTTGTAAAATATCAGATTTCAGCCCAAATGCCATTGTTCTAACTGAAAAATAACTCCCCCAAAAGACGTGTTAAAACAATAAAGCAAAATGCTCACAGACTTTTTATTGGTTGTCCAATACCCAGCAATGTTAATTCTGTTTATAAAACCTTATATTTTATTTCACAGATTATATTTTGCCCCATTACTTCTCGGAATGTTCATAAATATAGTTATACAGTATAACCAAGAGAGTAATGCTAAAGCCATCAACTAAAGTAAAATGTGTAGCCATGTGATGAATCATCTACAAATCAATGCAATACTGTTTTCCCCCTTGCTTTACTAATAAATCATGTCCAAGGCAGGCATGATGGTTTTTCTGATCTCTCAGTGCTACAAATTATATTTGACGTTTTAGAGCAGATTGCATGAAATGGACATTGAGTCAAATTCTGATCTCAGTTACGCTGGTGTAAATCCACAATAAATCCACTGACAGCAGTGGAGTTACTCTAGATGTGCATTGGTGTATTTAGATACAGGACACAGCTCTAAGATAATCACAGACTACATATGCATAATACAGTCATACCTACCCAAAGGGCAAACCCAAACTTCTATTGCTGAAAAGAAAACCACCGGAAACTGATTTTGGGATTTCCATTTAGGAACCATAAATGTGAATGGAAAATTGAGAGTAGAAAATTTCTGAAACGCAGCTGTATAATGTACCACATCCCAGAGGGGAGATATAGGAAGGAAGCACCCCATCTCCCAGAAATATACTAATAGCTTTGTGGGAATTCTGGGAATGATTCCCTTTCATTGTTGTATAATGCCAGGTTGGACCACTGTAAAAACTTCACACAACAAAATCATATACAGCTTATACTATGCTGTATATCCTCTGCCCTGACCTTTCTTTAAACATTTTAGATAAAATAACACAATGTGACAAGCTATTTGGTAAACATCAGAGTCAGCATCATTAACAATGACCACATAATCA
Organism: Chelonoidis abingdonii; assembly: GCF_003597395.2. Taxonomy (NCBI): domain Eukaryota; kingdom Metazoa; phylum Chordata; order Testudines; family Testudinidae; genus Chelonoidis; species Chelonoidis abingdonii. The sequence continues at coordinate 190,738,356 of NC_133770.1, forward strand.
GATGTTATCTGACTCCCATTTAAATAGGATCACAAAGAAGTGTTCAAAGAAAATTTACTAGTGGTCATTGAATATAAACAGAAAAAAAACAACAGTAAATTGGAATAAACTCCCAATCTTTCTGACAGGAAAATTCAGAATTATCAAGAAAGTAATTCTGTTTTAAGTGTATAAATTAAATGTGCTCTTATAAATCCCAAATACCTTCAAAAATTAATATGAAGAGATGAAATAGCACACATTAAACATTCAACTTGAATACTCCTCTACCAAATAGGGGCCTGATTTCCCTCCAGTATCAACAATCATATATTACAATATGGTGCAGATCCCACAGAGGGTCCCAACATGTAAAACAAGCTTCAGTGCATGCTCATAATGAAATAGTTTGTTCGAATAAAATGGGTTGATGGGCTGGTTCACATAGTGAGGAATAAATTATTGATATGGCATCTTAATGTAAACCCTAACATGGGAAATGCCTCTATGAGATAATTCATGCATGATTAGCACATACTTTCATTATTGATTAGCTAAAGGATAACATTGCTACTGCAAATGAACGAAAGAACTGTCTTACTGGGCCAAATTCCATTTTAGTTTAATTTCAATAAAATCATTTTGGTTACACGAGGGATTTATTTTGCCCATCAATCCATTCTATCACTTGTATCTGGATGAATATGGTCCATAACCAATATGGTGACCAATTTACAAATACCTTCAGTTTAAAATTGTTAAGAACCAGGTTAAGTATCCTCAAGAAAAGAACGATAGAGCTAATGAACAAAAACGGATTACCCACAACAAGACCTAACAAGTCTATAGATCATTAACAAAACTTAAACTGGATTGTAGTTCAAGGTGTATTCTGATTAAAAAAACTGATGTTAAAGACATCAGAAGCCAAATGCAAGAAAAAGGATAGCACACAGGTTATGTGCAAACATATAATTATAAATGTCAAATGTAGCTTGATATACTGTAGACGCTTACACCAAGATGACATAATTCCATGCAAACATCACCTACTCAAGGCAACAGCTTGCCAGATGTCTCTAGATGTTGGCTGGTGCTTAATTATATCAATACATCCACTGTGAGAGTGTCCCCATATAAAAAAATACTGCCCCATGATCATAAATCCAACTGTTTAAGAAGCTCTAGTGAAAATCACCTCAAAATGACTATGCACAAACACTGTGGAAGTTGGCCAAATCTCATGAAATATTTGGAGGAAGAAAGGTTGTGTAGGTTAACAATGAGTGCTTTCATTTTATTGTAAATTAGGGGTTGGATTTTCAAATGCAAAAAACTTCAATGGGAGTAGAGTCAGGTCAGCGGAAAGCACTTTTGAAAATTCTACGCTAGATATATACGCATCATAGTTAGGGATGCTCATGAGATGCATATTTCGGTTCCAGATCAGGATCTGAATTTTCCCAAATTTTGAGACCATTGCAGTCTGGGAATTTGATTTTAGCCCATCTCTGATTACAGTGGAATAATCCAGGCCCTTTGTTTTTGGTTTTTACTTTATTTAAAAATCCCAGGAATTTATCAGTGTTTCTTACAATTTTTTTTTTTAAAAAGGTAAAATCAGTGCAAAAAATTAACTTCATATTTTTCTGGGTAAATATTGGGGTTAATAGCGGAAGGTAGGAGGAGAAAAACAAAAGCCTCAGATAGAAAAAGTAAGAATATTGAAAGTAAAAACAGTTTAATGCTGTGGTGTATTTCAAAACTGTACTTTAACAGTGCTAACGCATATGAACATGCATGTCTGGGGTTTTGTGTGCATGTCTTCCACTGCATTACCTTACTTTAACAGACAGCTTCATACTTAAACTTAAACTAATTTATTATTAATATAAATACATCTATCTGATGAAATGTATTGGATTTTCTTAACATAATCAGTATTTTCATGTATTTGGGTGAAAAAAATCGGTAAAAAACCAATTACTTTTGTAAAACCTGGGAATTTTCAGTAGAAAACAGTAAGTGAAAACAAAGGCCTTAAATGTAGCATCTGTCCGTAAAATGTATACACAGTGCACACAATTTTCAAAAGCTTCATAGTGATTTATCAGAACTTAAATTTCATGGATTTTAATGGCTCCTAAATGCCTAAATCACTTTTGAAGATGGCATTTAGGTGCACAAGTCATTCAAACACCATCAAAAATTTTACTTTTGCTATGTAATGCTGAAATGACTGTTGACAGCTCATACCTAAACAAATCAAACCATTATTTTAAACAAAAACGAAACACATATCCATCAAGTCTGTTTATTTTAGTTTCTGTACCAGGGGTAGGCAACCTATGGCACATGTGAGCTGATTTTCAGTGGCACTCACACTGCCTGGGTCCTGACCGCTGGTTCGGGGGGCTCTGCATTTTAATTTAATTTTAAATGAAGCTTCTTAAACACTTTAAAAACCTTATTTACTTTACATACAACAATATTTTAGTTATATATTATAGACATAGAAAGAGATCTTCTAAAAATATTAAAATGTACTACTGGCAAGCGAAACCTTAAATTAGAGTGAATAAATGACGATTTGGCACACCACTTCTGAAAGGTTGCCGACCCCTGTTCTATACCATGCCTCCCATCATATTTGAGCACCTTACAAAATGTAAGTAAGCTTTGTGAGGGGGTTTGTCCATCAGTCTACCTAAGTAATTACATGACCCTCATTATCATAGTATATGGGTGCCTTCTAAGAATTTAAAAACACAAAAACAATCTCTTTTTCATCCTTCCGGCATGAAAAATAGGTTGGTTAGTTTACCAGAATTTTTTCATCGGCATGAGTGCGTGCGCCATGGGTATGCTGTGTATGTGCAATGCTGACAGAATTTTTCACTTCTCTCTTTCTGTTTAGAGGCAAGGGTGAGTGGAATTTCATTTCTCTCATATTTTCATGTCTTGCTAATGCACCCTCTCTTGGACAATATGCCACTGGGAAAGAGGGGAAAGTGATCCATATGGAACTGGAGTGTCTCAGAAATGAAAAGATGGCACCATCTCTTGAACTGCCATTTCAATGCAGAGCAGAAAGTGAGAGAGAGGTAAATGTATAGTTTCTTTTCATATAAATGTTTATTGGTTACAAGTAGATTTTTCTAGCTAATTTGTCTAGCTGGGCTTACGTGGAGAAGGGCAAAATGGATTTCTGTTGCAGATCTGGTATTGTTAATAGTACTTATTGGAAAGAACACAATACCGACTAAAGGATGTTCGCCAGGGTTTTTACAGGGATTTTCTTTCTTTAATTTTGGCATTACAGAGATGAAACAAAAATAGGAACAAATGGTTGTTATTAGTTTGGATAGCTGCCAAGTCTCCATCTTTTGCACAAGGAAACCAGATGACTGTAACTAAGAAGTGGAGAAAAAGAGAGTCTACAAATAAAGGAGTGGGAAAGGAAGATTGGGAGTCAAGGCATCTGTTGCCACCACAAAATATTTGGCTGTTATTCTCTTCACATAAGATTTCATTATTCAAGTCCCTAAATGTGACCTACCTTTTAAAATTCTATTTCAGGTTGTGAAGCTTGTGAAATTATATTTCTTATATTCCAATTTTATTTTCTAAAAAAGGAAAACAAATCATTGTCAGCAACCAGCACTCAGGAACAACCCTACAATAACAAACGAAAGCAGCAGACTCAATCTAACTCGACTGGGTTGGACCCCGCGTGCGCAAGGTGAAAGAAAATAAAACATTAAAGACACTCATTTCAGTTTCAAGATTCTACGGTCCCATTAAAAGCAATAGAGCAAATTTTAAAATAATAATAATAATAATTTTGAAATAATGGAAAAATACATTGATAGTGTTCATTTCAGAGAAAACATTTAAAAGAAGAGGGTTTGAGAATTCTAATCCCTGTCTCCTCAGCTGTCTCTGTCTGAAATTCCTCCCAGGACATCTCACTGCACAGAAATAATATTAGACATTGTCTAGCTGATTAAACCAGCTCTACTAGTATCAAGATTTCTCTCTTTAAGAAACAACTAAATGCATTTTATAAGATTTTCTTTGATGATATGGAAAGTTTTCTAAAAGTGGTAACAATTGCTCGATCCAAGCCTTGATATTATGCATTACTTTTCCATGGCTTTTTATTTAATTATCCTCTTTGTAAGCTCCATTATTAAAGAAAATAAGAACTACCCTTCAAACAGAGCTGGGGTAGCAGCAAGGAACAGGGGATCTCTTTAGCATTCATTTTAATAAGCCTTTTGCTCTTAAGCCTTGACCTTCATTTATAAGATAAAAATATGTTTGAGGCTGGGAGTGTCCCTGAGTTACTAGTAGCCTACTTTTCTTCCTTCCTCAGTCCTAATATTTTAAGATACTTTCAGATGAGTTATATGACTGTGCAGTTCTTGGAGCATTTCTTGTAATTTACTGTTGTATTCTAAATGCAATTTTAAAAATACAATCTCATTTATTTTCTGCTATAGAGAGGTGAAGATTCTACATTACCCTCTCAGCCCAACCAGAATAGATGTTAATCAGGTTCATATTCACAGAACAAAGACTGGTAGACATCATTTCTCTCTTGATCTGCTTTGAGCTCCCAATGCCATTCTGTTTGTACCATTCATTTGGCCAGGCATCCACCACCCACACAGACAGTTATACACAACCACAGCACTTTTGTTTCTGGCCTAGTTAGTACTGTAGTCTGATACAAAGCCAAGAGCATGATGAGCCTATTGTCTTGCTATCAACAGTTGTTTCTTCAGTTTAAAATTTATTCAGTTTTCTGCACAGAAAGTGAAGGTAATCCCCCCCCCCCCACACACACACAAACAAAAAACAGAACGAGCAATCAGGAGCAGCCAAGATGGCACTTGGATTCGTCCTGAAACAAAACCTGAGAATTGTCCTAATCCCGGTCCTGTACACATTGAGGTGTATGGCAATTGCACCTCCTATAAGAATAAATAAACAGAGGAAGGATGGCCCAGCGATTACAATGCTAGCCTGGATCTCAGAAGGCCCTAGTTCAATTACCTGCTCTGACACACCTGGGGCAAGTCACTCTCACTTTCTGTACCTCAGTTCCCCATCAGTAAAGTAAGGAACATAGTACTTCCCCCAAAACTTGTGGCATTGCCCAAATAAATTTGTTAGTCTCTAAGGCACCACAAGGACTCCTCTTTGTTTTTGCTGATACAGATTAACACAGCTACCACTCTGAACCTGTCATAGACTCACTAGACTTTAAGTCAGAAGGGACCATTATTGATCATCTAGTCTGACCTCCTGCCACAATGCAGGCCACAGAATCTCACCCATCCACTTCTATACAACCCCTAACCTATGTCTGACTTACTGAAGTCTCCAAATTGCGGTTTGAAGACCTCAAGGCTGCAGAGAATCCACCAGCAAAGGACCCATGCCCCAAGCTGCAGGAGAAGGTGAAAAACCTCCAGGGCCTCTGCCAGTCTCCCCGGAGGGAAAATTTCTTCTTGACCCCAAATATGGCGATCACTTAAAAACTCTGAGCATCTGGGCAAGACTCACCAGCCAGCACCAGAAACGATTTCTCTGTAGAACTCAGATCCCAACCCATCTAACATCCCCATCACAGACCACTGGGCATACTTACCTGCTTGATAATCAAATATCAATTGCCAAAATTAGGCTATCCCATCAATACCATCCCCTCCATAAATTTTATCAAGCTTAGTCTTAAAGACAGATATGTCTGTTTGCCCCAACTACTCCCCTTGGATAGCTGTTCTTTTTTTTTCAGAACTTCACTCCTCTAATGGTTAGAAATCTCGCCTAATTTCGAGTCTTAACTTCCTAGAATGTCCAGTTTATACCCATTTGTTCTGTGTCTACTTGGGTTACGTAAGCTTTAATATTCACTCTCCCTCCCTAATATTAATCCCTCTGATTATTTATACAAGAGCAAGGCATATCCCCCTCAACCTTCTTTTGGTTACGGCTAAAAAGCCAAGCTCTTTCAGCTCCTTCATAAGTAGTTTCCATTCCTCGATCATCTTAGCATCTTTAATGTTCAGTTTTTTTTATTCATACACTCCTTAACCATGGGGGAGGATCTAAACTCACGCAACGTCTGCACACTTCAGTTTGCATAGTATCCTCAAGATGCGCGCCAAGAATGCAACGTCTCCAGACGCTCCCAGTGGCCTTTCATATACGTGTACTGTACACCTGCCTATTATCTTTGGTCTGTGGAGCATAAGTACCAGTCGCCTTGAATGCATGCCTTCAAAACGCATTTAGACTTTTTGGTAACGGCCTATGGCACCCATTTGAGGCCGCTACACATATCATCCTGTGATAAACCAATTACCCCGGGCTCTGACTCCTCCTCCTGTCCTCTCAACTTGCATGTGTACCCAATTATAACTAAAATTCTTGTTATTAATCCCTAAATGCATGACTTGCACTTTCACTATTAAAAATATTCATCCTATTACTATTCTTCAGTTTACAAGGCATTCAGATTCTTCCTGTATGATATTCTGGTCTTCTCGTGTAGCAATTACCTCCCAGGGCTTTGTGTCATCCGCAACTGATAATTTAGGAGGCGAGTTCCCCTGCCTCTTCGCGGCGCAAGGCGTCGAGTAAGATAGAAAGGGTGTAAAGTATAGGATGGCCCCAACACACTGATCCCTCTGGAGGAACTCAACGAAGGGAGTAAGCCCTGTCCAGGCTGTATCAGTTCACCTTTTCCAGTACCAACCGTTGTGGTAGCTCTCCTTATAGAAACCAGTTCCTTATCACCTTCCGAGTTCGATATGGATCCCCATGCTCATTCTCCAATGATTTAACATAATGAAGCCCCTGTGGGTGGAACCGCTTGTCAAATGCCTTACTCGAAATCGAGGTAATTAGATCCACGCATTTCCTTTGTCTAGAAAAATCTGTACCTCTTAAAGTGCAGTGGTTTGGCAGCAATCTACCTTTTGTAAAACCATGTTGTATTTTCCCATTACCATTGACCTCAAGTGTCGGGCTTAACTACTGTTCTCCCTCAGAAGATTCCAAACCTTACATTACTACCAGATGTCAAAACTAACGAGCAATACGATCACCTTCCCCTCTTAAAATAGAGACTAAGGCAATCTCCAGTCGTATGACAACCTGAGTACCTGATTCATTACAAATTCTTGTGCTAATGAAGCTGGGTGCAATTCAGTGCCAGTTCTTTAATATTCTTTGATGAAGATTATCTGGCCTCCAATTGAACCGCTATTAGCTGTTCGAGTTTTGCTTTCACCTCAGAGTGGTAATATCTACCTCCTATCTTCATTTCCCATTTGTCATCCTGGTCCATGTATCCCTACGCTCCCCTCATTAGCTTATTAAAGACCGAGGCAAAGTATTTATTAGATATTGGGCATGCCTAGATTATCTTTAACCCATTTCCTCCTCAGTGTTAGCGGTCCACTTCTTTTCTTTGTTTCTTCTTATTTATATGGTATAGAACCTTTTTACTATTGTTTTTAATCCCTTTGCAAGGTCCAGGACTCTATATGGCTTTTAGCTTTCTCACTTCATCCCTTGCATGTTCTGACCTCAATAAGTAGCTTTCCTTGCTAATCCCGCCCATCTTTCACTCCTTGTAGGCTTTCTGCTTTTCTTAATCACCTCTCTTGAGATGCTTGCTCATCCAGCTTGGTCTTACCAGCTCCTGCCTATGATTTTTCCCCCTTCTTGGGATGCGAGCTCGAAGTTTCTGCAACTTTGAATTGATAGTATTCCAGGCCCCGCCAAGATCCACAATTCTTCAGCCAACCACTTGCCTAACTAATTCCTTAATTCTTTAAAAGTTAGCCCTTTTGAAATCAAAAACCCTATCTCAGATCTATTTTTTATCCTTCCATCTAAGTTTAACTGAAATTAATTTCATGTCACTCGAACCAAGTTGTCCCCACAACCATTTTTTCTTATGAGGTCCTCACTACTCACCAAACCAAATCTAAAATGGTACTCCCAGTCATAGTACTTCCCTGTTTTCACAATGGTGTCTATTTAAGTGATTAGAACACTAGTGATGGATGGCGTAAAAGTATTTAAGCTAGATAATTGAGAGGTCCTGGCAAATAAAAAGGGGATTAGATGCTTGGAGGAGGCAGTCTGGAGATATTGCCTCTACAATATCCCCATTCACTGTGAAAAGGGAAGGAAGCAAAAAACAAAACACACATAATTTTGAATATTAGGTCTTTGTAAAAGGACACTGCGATGAAAAGTCACGTGGAATTCTGGCCTGGAGGAATAACTCTGTCTATAAAGATCCCCCTACTATTTCCTCCAGCTACACACACACACACACACACACACACACACACACACACACACACACACACACACACACCGTTTTCCTATTAAAATTCTTCAGCTATACTCCAAAACAAGGCTGCTACATTCTGCCCCCTAAATCCACTTAAGAGACTCACTATGACTTGTAGCTAAAGATGCAACACATACCAGCGATAAGGCTCTGAAGACAAGTGACTAAAACACTGAAATCTGTTACAAACAGGCTACACAAACACTTTTCTTGTAATCGGTTAGACAGATCTGTTGCGGTCCCTGAAGGTGACCTCTGGAGCAGAAAACAGGTTTCATTACAATAAACCTGTACATAGCAACATGGTACTGTAGAGTGAGAAAAATATGGACCAAAATTAACTAATTAAATTAAACAGAAACAGTTATTAAATCACTTCAGATTAAATTTGATGTGCCTATTCTAGTTTTCATATAAGCCTCAAACTATTCTCATCACTGATCAGAAGGTACCTCATGAAACTAAAAGACATCCCTTTGAAAGATCATACAAGAATTGCTTGAGGGCTAGAGCTTTAGTTATATTCAATCTTTACTAAAGAGTTATTTATATAACAGTCTTTTCCATTAAGGTATTTGCAGCCACTAAACATCCAAGGACACACTTGTAAGATTATTATTATTGTTGTTTGTATTACAGTAGAGTCCTGAGGCCCAAATGGAGACTGGGGTCCCATTTTGCTAGGTTTGTGTATCTAGTTAGGGACAGTCCTTGGCCTAGAGAGTACAGTCTAAACAGACAACATAGTTTAAGGGCGAGAGGCAGGCATTAGTATTTTCATTTTACAGATCATAGCACCAAGAGATTAGGGGGCTGACTGAGGTAAAAATGAAGAGTCTGTGGTGATGCTGGGAAATGAGTCCAGAGTCCCTGAGTTGCCTCAACCACAGGACCACCTTTCCACTCTGAGATAGGGTGTTGTTAAGCCATACCTTGGCTAAACTGCATAGCCACATTATACCACTGATATTTGGACAGAGCTCTCCCATTAAAATCAGTAGTCAATAAGAGCCCCATCTGGGGCAATTATATTCTGCCTTCCTGCAAATAGCTGCAAATACTAAAAAAAATTCTCTTTCTGTGCTGAAGTTGTGGTAGTGATGCTGTTAAACAGCTGCCCTATTTCACTTCTAGTAACTTTATATTATTTACAATTTTCAAAGGCCCATATAAAGATGTTGGATGGCAATGCTTGTTTTATTACACTGGTCTACAATTTTTGAGAAGTCGTCTGCTTCAGAAATAAAATGTGGTATTTATTATGTATTTTGATGTGCTGAATTCAAATATGACAATTAAAACAACTGATTGGCTACTGTTTCTAAGATATTTAAGTTTTTACATTTTATGTCCACCGATCACTGATCCAATCCCCTAAAAGTTCGCCATAAACGATATCAGCCCCCTCGCCCTGACCATATCACTGAAATATCAGTGCCATGGGCTCAGAGTCTCCTTCGCTACTACACCGACCTGACCACACAGGCAATATTGATCCATTTTGCTCGCTGCCACCATATAGCTCCCAGTAAAAGTACATGATCAGCGATACCACGGTCAATTTCTCTAGTATCCAATGCTCTCAGTAACCTCTTGCTTTAATTAGTTTCTAAACCACCAGACGCACTCCACCCAGACTGATACACGAAACTAAGTGTTTGTAGGGGACAAAAGTCTCCTGTATTCGAGGTGCTCCAAGCTTTGTTTTCTAAAGGTGATATACTGACACTAAACAAGTATATTGCACTTTCGAACCTCGCTGAATTGAATTCATGGCCCGGGTGAAAAAGAAAGCAGGTGCATTGCAAGTGGTATGAACGACACTTCCGCCTTTGAGCAAGAATTCCTACAAATATTAGAATTTGCGAATTTAATGAAGGGAGTCATCGTTAAATTGAGTCTGTCACTTTAATTAGCATTTTACACGCCATGGAAACAATACCATCTCGAAGGTTCCGTGGTGTCATTTGTCTTTCATCCATTCTCTATCCTTAATAGCCATAGCAATTAACTTTGTGTTGTACATATCTGTGGTCGATTGGTATATCTTGGCTCCTCTATTGGGGATGTTACTTCATCTCTACGCTGTTTGTGGTATTTAAATGATAACACTTAACAATTAACTGAGGCAGTTGTCTAGAGTTTATGTGAGGTCAGGAAGCCCCTATCATGACAGATGGAAATCTCTACCAAGGAAACTATATGTTTTGCTCTTGCAAGATCACTGAACGCCTGATTCCAGTGCTCTGACATGTAGGGTGACCGAGATGTCCCAATTTTATAGGGACATCCCGCGATTTGGGCTTTTTTTTATATGGGCTTTCTTTACCAAGCCCCCAGATCCCCTGTCTGATTTCACACTTGCTATCTGGTCACCCTAGCTTGTGGCATAGTGGAGGTGTTCAGCTGGCGTTGCTCGCTTGTCACTGGCAGTCGAGCTCATAGTAATAATTTCCTCTCATGTCACAGACCTGCATCAAACCTGCCTTGAAATTGTACTTGTTTAAAACCAATGTAATAGAAAGACGGCACAGGTGGGTATTATAATGGTGAACCGACTACAGAAGAGTCTATTTGCTACTCACGACACAGGTATGTAAGCAATAACACACAGAGGCACTGGACAGTCAGGCCAACTAAGTGGTGTGGAGTTGAAATCAAAGACAATTGTAACTTGTCTGGATGCCGTAAGAGTCCAACATATCTAGATGTGTGTGGGCCAATACTAAGCCCTGACATAAGTCAACACAATGTAACTTTGGCATGGACTAAAATGTGGCATTTGCTAGAGTAAAATGGCTTAAGACTCCAGGATCTGCCCGTGTTGAAGTGACAGGGAGAGACGTTTGCAGCATGGCCAAGCCAACAATTCCTGTCCTGCTTAAATCCGTCATAGTCTGAACTCCACAGCAGGGCCTGCTTCTGATGCAGTCTTGTGATTGAAACCAGAAGTAGATATCCTATGCTTGGTTCCTGTCTAATTAGCTTCTACAGGCGTGTTATCGCTGTAACATGTTACTTTTCTGCATTGAGAGACAGTTCAAAGTTTTAGCTGCATGTACCCAAATAAGTTTTCTTGGCCAAGACCGCTCTGCTTGATCTTGCAGATAATTGGGCCATGCCCTGTAGCTTTCAGTGAAAGCACCAGAGAATAACTCTAGGGCA